>NC_048576.1:62256080-62556080 GCF_013265735.2 Oncorhynchus mykiss
CTGTCCTTCTCTTTCGGTCCTCCTCTTTCTGTCCTCCTCTTTCTGTCCTCCTCTTTCGGTCCTCCTCTTTCGGTCCTTCTCTTTCTGTCCTTCTCTTTCGGTCCTCCTCTTTCTGTCCTCCTCTTTCTGTCCTCCTCTTTCGGTCCTCCTCTTTCGGTCCTTCTCTTTCTGTCCTTCTCTTTCGGTCCTCCTCTTTCTGTCCTCCTCTTTCGGTCCTCCTCTTTCGGTCCTTCTCTTTCTGTCCTTCTCTTTCTGTCCTTCTCTTTCTGTCCTTCTCTTTCTGTCCTTCTCGCTCTCTTTCTTCATTTGTCTGCTCTTCCTCTTCGCTCCCTCGTCGTCCTCCTGCCCTTTCTTCTTATTCTATCTTTCTTTCTGTCTGTCTTCATCTCCCTATCTGTCACTCAGACTCTCTCTCCCAGGGGAAACGCGTGTCCACTTCTAAGGGCTCATAATGTTCCCTCCTTAGGGACGACAGGAAGTAATGTCCACTCGGGTGCTAAGACGTCTCCACTGACTTCTCTCCAGGAATGAAGTCCTTTTAGGACACAGGGACACTCAGACCCAACGGGATATGTGAGAGATCATTCCACTCTTTGGTAGCATCAATGCACACTCCTCGGGGCATGGGGATGTTCCCTCCCTATGTAGGGTACACTTTAGTCCCTGGTTAGTGAGGACTGAGCAGTAGTGTCATTACTGTTGAATGAGCTGGTTATATAAAAAATGGCCTGGATGCGTGGGACTGTCTCAACATCTATATGTCTCAATGGGCATTGGCAAAACACAGTATATGGATCAGGGAGGGAGGGAGAGAATGGTGTGGGGGGAGAAGAGAGAGGCGGCAGGGAGAGAAAGAGAGGTAGAACAGAGAGGGGGATAAAAGAGAGAGCTGGAAGAGAGAGAGTGGGAAGAGGGTTTGCTTGGATGGTTGGAAACGAACAGAATGGGGACCAGGAGGAAAAGGTGGGAGGATCATGATTTTTCAATTTCATTCAAGAGTAGGGTTTAGTATTTTAAAAAATAAATCTAGTCCATGCGAGGGGCATGTCATTTGTAATTGATGAATTTTCAATATTTCTCAGTGTTTTAGAACTAGTTGCGTAGCAGGTTTTTATCGATGTGTGCCTGATACCGCCCCGAATCTCTGACTCTTCGCTGGGCGCGCAATATCAAGTGCACCTGTAGGCTATTTAGTGTGGTCTCAATCAAATGCTCCACAGGCTATGGCCTAGGCTGCAGGAGCACAGAGCAAAGTTATATTCGTGAGAAAATGTACTTCCTTCTTTTGCGCTGCTGGGAACGGCGTAATTAAAACTAGGCTGCCTTGCTCTTGCTGATCGAAACCTGTTGGCTGTGTAGCTTTTAAAGTGGCAGTTCAGGAAGAGAGTCAAAGGCTTCTTCCCGAAATGGGTATATACTTATACTCCCCCCAAAATTCTATACAGTGCACACAGACTAGCCTATTCTGTTCAGTTTGAGAGGGAAAGTACGACGATGAGAAGGAGGACCGGAAGTCAACTTTGACAGCTTGCTGCTACTATAATGGATTTGATAAACAATAGGTTTCTCGCCCATGATGGAACTACACTGAACAAAAGTATAAACGCAAACATGCAACAATTTCAACGGTTTTACTGAGTTTACAGTTCGTATAAGGAAAAACAGTCAACTGAAATGAATTCATTAGGCCCTAATCTATGGATTTCACATGACTGGGAATGCAGATGTGCATCTGTTGGTCACAGATACCAAAACAAAAAAAGTAGGATTGTGGATCAGAAAACCAGTCAGCATCTGGTGATCACCGCTTGCCTCATGCAAATGATGGTCACACCAGAGCTGATCAGGCTGTCGATTGTGGCCTGCGGAATGTTGTCCCACTCCTCTTCGATGGCTGTGCGAAGTTGCAGGGTATTGGCCGTAACTGGAACACACTGCGGATGAATGGCACGACAATGGGCATTCAAATGGCCATCGATAAAATGCAATTGTGTTCATTGTCCGTAGCTTATGCCTGCAGTACCATAACCCCACCTCCACCATGGGGAACTCTGTTCACAACGTTGACATCGGCAAACCGCTCACCCACACGACGCCATACACGCGGTCTGCGGTTGTGAGGCTGGTTAGACGTACAGCCAAATTCTTTAAAACAACGTTGGAGGGCAGCTTATGGTAGAGAAACGATCATTCAATTATCTGGCAACAGCTCTGGTGGACATTCCTGCAGTCGGCATGCCAATTGCACGCACCCTCAACACTTGAGACACCTGTGACATTGTGTTTTGCGACAAAACTGCAGATTTTAGAGTGGCCTTTTATTGTCCCCAGCACAAGGCGCACCTCTGTAATGATCATGCTGTTTAATCAGCTTCGTGACATGCCATATCTGTCAGGAGGATGGATTATCTTGGCAAAGGAGAAATGCTCACTAACAGGGATGTAAACACATTTGTGCACAAAATCTGAGCGAAATCAGCTTTTTTTTGTGCGTACAGTATGGGACATTTATTTTATTTCAGCTCATGAAACATGGGACAAACACGTTACATGTTGCACTTTTCTCTACTTTTTTGTTGTATATTTATCAGAGCTACTGAGATATCGACCTCACAATAATCGCTCATTTGACTAACTTGCACTGTGTTGCTGAAACCATGAAGCGGTAGCCGCGGCACAGTCAATCAGGCAGCTCATGGTGCTGCATCATGCACTCTAAATAGCCTACCTCCGTGTCTGTGAAGTTAGAACCAGGACTCGAATTGAGGGGGTATGAGTGTGCCATAGGCCTACCTTTTGGTTAAGAATATTGTTTTGTTCAATAAAAGCATAGGCATACCCCTTGTTAGCTTTAAAGGGATCCTTCAAGGATTTGTACAATGAGGCCCTTTATCCTTTATCAGATGAAGTTGTGCGTACGATTTGCATGTCTCTGTGTCCAGTAGGAAGGAAGTTAGAGTTTCACCAGCCAATGCTAGCGCTGGTTAACAACAACCTTCAAACGGCACACAGAGACATAAAAATGGTTCTCCATGTGTTCATCTGACTCTGGGGAAGTAGATACATGGCCTCATTCCCAAAATCCCGAATTATCCCTTTAAGATTTTGAAGAGAATAAAACGATGATATGAAGGGATCTATATTAGCACTTTGGTCCTTGATGCTTTATGCCAGAAACAAGCTGTTAAAAAGAACTGGGAAAGAAGTGACTTGGAATGCATATGCGGACGTCTTTGTTTGGTTTCTATGACATTCCTTGGCTGAGCTACAACTTTCTATAGCAGAAGGAGACCGAAATAGACTTTGCTTGGGAAGTAATCTAATTCTGTCGCTATCAATTGATTAAGCTATTCACTTTCTGTGCGGTAGAAGACGTTTAAACCCAGACAGCTTTTAGGGAAACACTTGTGACCTTCTCTCGTTGGTTTAAGCCAATGGAAGAAGAGTAGCCAGCAGTTAAAGCTTTACATTTTTCTGCGTCTGCAGGCCTACTCTGTCTGGGGTGGAAAGGTAGGCCTACTCTGTCTGGGGTGGAAAGGTAGGCCTACTCTGTCTGGAGTGGAAATGTAGGCCTACTCTGTCTGGAGTGGAAAGGTAGGCCTACTCTGTCTGGGGTGGAAAGGTAGGCCTACTCTGTCTGGAGTTGAAAGGTAGGCCTACTCTGTCTGGAGTTGAAAGGTAGGCCTACTCTGTCTGGAGTTGAAAGGTATGCCTACTCTGTCTGGAGTTGAAAGGTAGACCTACTCTGTCTGGAGTTGAAAGGTAGGCCTACTCTGTCTGGAGTTGAAAGGTAGGCCTACTCTGTCTGGAGTTGAAAGGTAGGCCTACTCTGTCTGGAGTTGAAAGGTAGGCCTACTCCGTCAGACAGAGTAGGCATACCTTTCAACTCCAGACAGAGTAGGCCTACCTTTCCACTCCAGACAGAGTAGGCCTACCTTTCCACCCCAGACAGAGTAGGCCTACTCTGTCTGGAGTGGAAAGGTAGGCCTACTCTGTCTGGAGTTGAAAGGTAGGCCTACTCTGTCTGGAGTTGAAAGGTATGCCTACTCTGTCTGGAGTTGAAAGGTAGACCTACTCTGTCTGGAGTTGAAAGGTAGACCTACTCTGTCTGGAGTTGAAAGGTAGGCCTACTCTGTCTGGAGTTGAAAGGTAGGCCTACTCTGTCTGGAGTTGAAAGGTAGGCCTACTCTGTCTGGAGTTGAAAGGTAGGCCTACTCTGTCTGGAGTTGAAAGGTAGGCCTACTCCGTCTGGAGGGGAAAGGTAGGCCTACTCTGTCTGGGGTGGAAAGGTAGGCCTAACTTTTGGAAGTACCATGCTCAGCTTCATAATGAAGTCTCAGATTTATTTAGTTGCAAACAGAGACGGTTTCATTACAAACAAGACACAATGATTTGGCATTGGAGAAATATGATGAGATGAACACATAGGCCTTTCTCTCTGTCCATTCTTAGCCTGTAATTTTTGTCATTTGTGTGGTATTAAAAAAAAAAGATTCTGCTCAGGTCTCCAGTCATGTGAAATGACGTAGAATTGCATGACATTTTTTACAAAAGGCTTATTTTTCTCAGACCTGCAAATACGATGATATGATAAAAGCATTGCATGAATCTAAAGAAGGTATTTCCCGCCCTCATCTATTTCCACGGTGGCTTGCAAACCCACAACCTTCTGGCCCCGGGGCCCTGTGCTTATCAAAACTCCTGCATTGCCATGTGATGCTTACAGGACGAGGATCCGTTTCTAAAACGGCACATTTAGTCTCTGGTCCATCCTAGAAGTGAGGGTAAACGGTAGGCATGTTTTCTGTTATCCAATTTCTGTTTTAATTATTACTTTGGGTCTAGGGGATAGTCACTTGTTTTGTTTTTCAGGGAAGGTTTGGTTAAAGTATATTTTGCCGAAGGGAGAGCCTGTTGTCAAACTACTGTCTTCGACGTTATGTATTGGACATTCACTTAGATAATTCAAGTTTATCCGTATTTGCTTTTGACGGAAAGAGAGGGAGAAAGGACTAGAGAGGGAAGAGAAGGGAGGGAGTGAGAGAGGGGTAGAGAGAGGAAGATAGAGAGAGGAATAGAGAGGGAAGAGAAGGGAGGGAGTGAGAGAGGGGTAGAGAGAGGAAGATAGAGAGAGGAATAGAGAGATATACAAAGAGGTGGGAGAGGTATATATATATATATACTGCTCAAAAAAATAAAGGGAGCACTAAAATAACACCTCCTAGATCTGAATGAATGAAATATTCTTATTAAATACTTTTTTCTTTACATAGTTGAATGTGCTGACAACAAAATCACACAAACATTATCAATGGAAATCAAATTGATCAACCCATGGTCTGGATTTGGAGTCACACTCAAAATTAAAGTGGAAAACCACACTACAGGCTGATCCAACTTTGATGTAATGTCCTTAAAACAAGTCAAAATGAGGCTCAGTAGTGTGTGTGGCCTCCACGTGCCTGTATGACCTCCCTACAACGCCTGGGCATGCTCCTGATGAGGTGGCGAATGGTCTCCTGAGGGATCTCCTCCCAGACCTGGACTAAAGCATCCGCCAACTCCTGGACAGTCTGTGGTGCAACGTGGCGTTGGTGGATGGAGCGAGACATGATGTCCCAGATGTGCTCAATTGGATTCAGGTCTGGGGAACGGGCGGGCCAGTCCATAGCATCAATGCCTTCCTCTTGCAGGAACTGCTGACACACTCCAGCCACATGAGGTCTAGCATTGTCTTGCATTAGGAGGAACCCAGGGCCAACCGCACCAGCATATGGTCTCACAAGGGGTCTGAGGATCTCATCTCTGTACCTAATGGCAGTCAGGCTACCTCTGGCGAGCACATGGAGGGCTGTGCGGCCCCCCAAAGAAATGCCACCCCACACCATGACTGACCCACCGCCAAACCGGTCATGCTGGAGGATGTTGCAGGCAGCAGAACGTTCTCCACGGCGTCTTCAGACTCTGTCACGTCTGTCACATGCTCAGTGTGAACCTGCTTTCATCTGTGAAGAGCACAGGGTGCCAGTGGCGAATTTGCCAATCTTGGTGTTCTCTGGCAAATGCCAAACGTCCTGCGCGGTGTTGGGCTGTAAGCACAAACCCCACCTGGTGACGTCGGGCCCTCATACCACCCTCATGGAGTCTGTTTCTGACCGTTTGAGCAGACAGATGCACATTTGTGGCCTGCTGGAGGTCATTTTGCAGGGCTCTGGCAGTGCTCCTCCTGCTCCTCCTTGCACAAAGGCGGAGGTAGCGGTCCTGCTGCTGGGTTGTTGCCCTCCTACGGCCTCCTCCACGTCTCCTGATGTACTGGCCTGTCTCCTGTTAGCGCCTCCATGCTCTGGACACTACGCTGACAGACACAGCAAACCTTCTTGCCACAGCTCGCATTGATGTGCCATCCTGGATGAGCTGCACTACCTGAGCCTGTGTGGGTTGTAGACTCTACGACTAGAGTGAAAGCACCGCCATCATTCAAAAGTGACCAAAACATCAGCCAGGAAGCATAGGAACTGAGAAGTGGTCTGTGGTCACCACCTGCAGAACCACTCCTATATTGGGGGTGTCTTGCTAATTGCCTATAATTTCCACCTGTTGTCTATTCCATTTGCACAACATCATGTGAAATGTATTGTCAATCAGTGTTGCTTCCTAAGTGGACAGTTTGTTTTCACAGAAGCGTGATTGACTTTAGTTACATTGTGTTGTTTAAGTGTTCCCTTTATTTTTTTGAGCAGTGTATATATATATACAGTGCCTTGCGAAAGTATTCGGCCCCCTTGAACTTTGCGACCTTTTGCCACATTTCAGGCTTCAAACATAAAGATATAAAACTGTATTTTTTTGTGAAGAATCAACAACAAGTGGGACACAATCATGAAGTGGAACGACATTTATTGGATATTTCAAACTTTTTTAACAAATCAAAAACTGAAAAATTGGGCGTGCAAAATTATTCAGCCCCTTTACTTTTAGTGCAGCAAACTCTCTCCAGAAGTTCAGTGAGGATCTCTGAATGATCCAATGTTGACCTAAATGACTAATGATGATAAATACAATCCACCTGTGTGTAATCAAGTGTCCGTACGTGCATTTATACGGACACTTGATTACGCACAAAAATGTAGATGTAGATGGAGATGGAGAGATTGCGTTAGAAGGCTCTCAAGTTCTTGAGGAGAACGAGGCTCAGCTCCCATGGAAGATGTTTTTATCAATGTGAGGTGACCTAACCATTCACAAGTACTGTTCAACACTCAACCCACAACTATGACACACATTCTCTTCTCTCTCTCCCCGCTCCAGCCCACTCATTCTCTCCCTCCCTATGCACATATGCACACACTTATAGTAACACATGCATACTGTACCTTTACATAATTGCATATTGTACATGCACACTCTCTCTCTCACTCACACACACACACACACACACTATCCCCATACTATTAGTTCTGAAAGTTTAGACACTTTAATGATCCATGCAAGGTTGATGTGTGCAGAGCAAAGTGTGTAGTGCACAATACATATTGCATAGTGTGGAGTCTGTAATGGAAAGTGGTGTATCGCAGACCAATAAGATGCTAAACTTTTAACAGCACCAACAACAGGGGAGTGTATTGTATTCATGATCATGGTAGCTCATCAGAATGGTTGTAGTGTTAAAAAAACATGTTCATGTGCTGAATCTGACTGGGCTGGATGGGTGTACACCCTGTGGTCTCTAGAATGACACCTATTTCCTTATTTATTTAAAAATGTGTGCACTACTAAGGGAATAGGCACCCCACTGGCACCCTATACCCAAATGGCACTCACTGTGGAATAGGGTAGAGAGAGGTCATCACCGGGGCTCCAACTAATAAGACTATTAAGACTCATTCAGCTACAATTTCCGGGCTCTGAGTTTTCCCTGGACCTAGCCTCATTTGCTCCATCCATCCACCCCCTCCTCCACTCTTTCTCTGGCCCAGGACAGGGACCAGCTGCTGGGCCGCTGGGGTTCTCCTGGCCCCCGGCCCCTGTGGCTCCACCACTCTGTGGCTTTGTAGCTCTGGCCAGTTCCCACTCCCTCTGGTTTGCTGAGAGAGAGAGACAGATTTAAAAAAAAAAAATGTAACCAGCTTTTATTGGCACTATTCAAATCACACAGGAAACGGAATGAGCAAGATGCTGAGAGAGAGTAAAATGGGAGATTTTGAGAGGGAATGAGAGATAAAGAGAAAAAGAGAGAGAGCGAGACAGAGAGAAAGCGAGAGAGATAAATGTATAGTCGGAGGGAGAGAGAAAAATAGAGAGACAGAGAGGGAGGGAGAGCTGGCTGGTATGGTGCACAGTATGTTTGTTCTAACCTCCTCCCTCCCCCAGATGGCTCTGATGCTGCTACTGATGATGCTGCGACTGGTCCCTGCGTCTACCGCTTCACCCCTCTCTCTCTCTCTCACTTCCTCTTACCCTGCGCTCTCTCTTTCATTCTAGCTCTCTTTCCCTTTCTCTCTATCAAAGGGTCATTATTGGCATGGGAAACATATGTTTACAAAGCAAGTGAAGTAGATAATAAACATGAAACAAATGCAAAAGTTCCACCAATCTCCTTCTCTCCTTCTCTTCCTCACGCACTCCATGTCACAGTTCTCACTCTCTGTTCCTCTCACACGTTGATGCTATTCACATTATCCCCCCCCCCTCTTTCTCTTACACACTCTGGCTCTCGTTCCTCACCCCTCCCCTCCTCTTGCAGGGTCTTTGTATTTCACACTAGTGGGATTCTCTCTCACGTAAAACCCCACTCAAACACACACGTCTCTGCTTGGTGTGGTGCATTGAAACACACACGCGCACACACACACACACACACACACACACACACACACACACACTGACTGATTGCTAATCAATAGAGAATGGGTTGATGACCTCATGCACATTAAAGTGTCAGTAAGAGGTGGGCAGAGCCTTGCTGTCAATAATCAGTCACATCCCACACTAACACAGCCACTCCCACCACATAGGCCTATACCTCACAGTACGTGGAAGTTACCCAGGGTCAGATATTCTTACATCTCTCTTGTAGTTGAGGTTAGCGTTAGTGGTCAAGAAATCTGATGTTAGATCTGTGTTTCTTTTGTTAGATAAATCCAATACTGTCCAAAAATATATTGTTTTAAAACTACTACCACATGGATATCCCTCTACACATACTGAACACGGAGCTGTGCTGCTTTCGTATTATAATGGGCAAAATAAAGCAGACGATGTCACAGTGGTTGAAGCAGAACAGACGATGTCACAGTGGTTGAAGCAGAACAGACGATGTCACAGTGGTTGAAGCAGAACAGACGATGTCACAGTGGTTTACAACCCACACCTCTCTCTCTCTCTCTCCCCCACAATGAATTGTTTATACCTCTCTCTCTCTCTCTCCCCCCCACAATGCATTGTTTATACCTCTCTCTCTCTCTCTCTCTCTCTCTCTCGCTCTCTCTCTGTCTCTCTCTCTGTCTGTCTGTCTGTCTGTGCATAGCCCTTTGTACTGGGGCATTATTCGAGTCGTGACTGATACTGCTCCCTATGGTATTCTCCATTCATGCAGCTCTAAAGACCTGTAGCGATCTCTTTCTGGCAGGGCCCCCTTTCAGTTATGACTGTGTTGTGCAGGAGCCCGGAGCAGGATTTGGCAGCTGGCTGTTCTTGCCGTTCAGAACAGAGCCGTAGTCATTGCACCAATCTCTATCCACTAGCAGAGCTGGAGTGAGCACATTTTCTCTCTCTCTCCTTTCCTTTTTGCCTCCTCTTCTCCGATCTCCATCCTCCTCTCTTCTCCTTCTTTCCTGTTTTAGCACACTTGCTCTGCTCGCAAGGTTCCTTTTGTTAGCCGCTGTCAATATCCTCAGACACGACACACACGTGCACACAGTGTCACGTTCACACACGTTATGCAGTTTTGCCCCGTGGCTTTGGGGTTGTTTGCACTTCTATGTACTGTACCTACTGTACGGATGGATACTCTTTGTGCTATAGCCCTGTGACTATGCCACTGTTTCTCTCTCATTTCTCTCTCTCTCAAGGCAATACATTAGCGTCAAGCTCAAGTGCTCTCCCTCCCTCGCTCAACCTTCTCCCCTCCCAATATTTTAGAGATATTACATCAAAAATCGTACTTTTACCCCAACAAACCCTGTGTTTTCTGCTTTTGCCTTCTACGATCTGTGGATGCTTTTAGTTGATGGCTTCAATCTATTGATTTCTCATGAAAGACTTCTCCTCCGCCACTCTTTGTTTTTCATCCTATCGATTTTGTGATGTGCTGATTCAGTGCAGCGATCCCGCTTACGCGCTGCTTACGGCCCAAAGCAATTAAATGTCCGGGCTAGTGATGGTTGTCGGTCTTACTTCTGTTTTAGTAGTTACTTGTCCCTCTGAAGCTTTGAAGGAATGATGTGTCGCTAACAGAGACAAATTCCTTTCCGGATTTTGCGCAGTTGGGCGGGAAACCTTGACATTTGACTGGTGTGAATGTGGAAGTATAGACTGCATCAGTGGTGGCTGGTGGCACTTTAAATCGTAGGATGGGCTCATATAATGTCTGGATTCCATATGTTTGATACGCTTCTGTTCATTCCATTCGAGCCATTACTATTGGCCGTCCTCCCCTCACCAGCCTCCATTAGACCATATAGGCCTATATAGGCTACTATAGCATTATGGCAGTTTTCCCTTCATTTGCGAGCTCAGTTGAAGCGTTTGGATATCTGTTCTAACCCAGATGTTAACTTCTCCCTGTCAGAAGCCTCTTTGTCAGGTAAAGGCCTAATGTAGTCGTTTTTATATCAAATCATTTCTGGGTAACAATTAAGTACCTTACTGTAATAGATTTCCATTCAAATGTTCTTAACTATTTCTCAATCAAGACTTGTGCTAGGACTGTCTGGGAGTGGAAAACTGAAAACTAGCTGTTATTGGCAGAGAGGTTTGGAACTCTTTCTTATTGGTCTATTAACCAATTTACCACCTGGCGAAAGCCGAAACTCCCACCCATGCAAACCTGCTGGTTTTAAGAACGTCCTGTGTAGATTGTATTTTCAACCAATTCACTATCAGGAAATAACACGGATCAAATTTCTTCACACTTTTACATTGTTAGTTTCATCAGCTGTTATCATGCAATATGACACAGGGGAAACGGAATTTTGACTACACTGGGCCTTTTTAAAGGCCATCATCATACTTAATGCTTCATAACAATTACAATTCATGAATTCAATTCTGCCCAGACTGCTGCTATTGGTTCTTCATTTGATCCCTCCCTTGAGACGGCCACACTTGGAAGAGCCAATCACGGCACTCTTGTCTGTTTTGAATTGTATGACTTTTGATGTCTGTTAAGTGATCAAGGGTATTTGGATTGTAGATGGGGTGCATTCAGAAAGTATTCAGACCCCTTTACATTTTCCACATTTTGTTACGTTACAGCCTTTTTATAAAATATATGAAATAAAAAATGTTCCTCATCAATCTACACACAATACCACATAATGACAAAGTGAAAACAGGTTTTTAGAAATACCTTATTTACATAAGTATTCAGACCCTTTGCTATGAGACTCGAAATTGAGCTCAGGTGCATCCCGTTTCCACTGATCGTCCTTGAGATGTTTCTACAACTTGATTGGAGTCCACTTGTGGTAAATTCAATTGATTGGACATGATTTGGAAAGGCACACAACTGTATATATAAGGTCCCACAGTTGACAGTGCATGTCAGAGCAAAAACCAAGCCATGAGATTAAAGGAATTATCCATAGAGCTCCGAGACAGGATTGGGTCAAGGCACAGATCGTGGGAAGGGTACCAAAACATTTCTGCAGCATTAAAGGTCCCCAAAAACAGTGTTCTCCATCATTTGGAAATCATGGAGTTTGGAACCACCAAGGCTCTTCCTAGAAGAACTGCGCAATCGGGGGAGAAGGGCCTTGGTCAGGGAGGTGACCAAGAACCTGACAGCGCTCCAGAGTTCCACTGTGGTGATGGGAGAACCTTCCAGAAGGACAACCATCTCTGCAGCACTCCACTAATTATGCCTTTATAGGAGAGTGGCCAGACGGAAACCACTCTTCAGTAAAAGGCACATGACAGCCGCTTGGAGTTTGCCAAAAGGCACCTAAATGACTCTCAGACCATTCATCTGGTCTGATGAAACCAAGATTGAACTCTTTGGCCTGAATGCCAAGCGTCACGTCTGGAGGAAACTTGGCACCATCCCTTTGGAGAAGCATGGTGGTGGCAGTATCATGCTGTGGGGATGTTTTTCAGCGGCAGGGACTGGGAGACTAGTCCAGATCGAGGGAAAGATGAACGGAGCAAAGTACAGAGAGTTCCTTGATGAAAACCTACTCCAGAGCACACAGGACCTCAGACTGGGGTGAAGGTTCCCCTTCCAACCGGATAACGACTCTAAGAGTCCCATAGGGCAGCACACAATTGGCCCAGCACCGTCCGGGTTAGGGAAGGGTTTTGCTGGAGTAGGCCATCATTGTAAATAAGAATTTGTTCTTAACTGACTTGCCTAGTTAAATAAAGGTTCAAATTAAATATTGTAAAGTCTGTGCACCAAAGAATTGAGGCTGTCCAGAGGTCAAAAGGGGGTGCAACTCAATATTAGGGATGTGTTCCTAATGTTTTGTACACTCAGTGTATAGTGCTAATAGTATATATTAGTATTGGCTAGGTTTGGGTTACAGTATATTACATCACACTTATAGCTTAAAATGATTCAGCAGAATAGTGGGTCTAATGTACAGTATGTCAGCGTCCCCTCCCCAACTCAAAAGAAGCTGACGTCATGACCGTGTCCTGACAGTGACAAGAGTGTGTGTGTCCTTACGGTGTTGTGTGTGTGCGCGCCAGCGTGTGTGTGCATGTCCTTACAGTGGGGTGAGGCTGACCGGAGCGTCATGGAGGTGACCGGACTACAAATAGCTCCTCTTTACATTTGCATCAGTTATTCCCCATGAGGTGTCAATAAACGCTGTGCCCTGCCTGGATGCTGCCTGCCTGGATGCTGCCTGCCTGGATGCTGCCTGCTTGGGCCTGGCTGTCTTCTGTCCTCTAGTCTACGCTCTATGTTTTATGCTTTGGCCTCAACTGCACACCGGCAGTTGGGTTCAGTCAAGGTGTGTGTTTTGTGTGTGTGTGTATTATGATTTGGTTAGATTTTTGTCTGTTTGTGTCTCTACACTCTTAGAACAAAAGTGCTATCTAGAACTTAAGGGTTCTTTGACTGTCCCCATAGGAAAACATTTTGAAGAACCCTTGTTGGTTCCAAGTAGAATATTTTTGTAGACCATGTAGAACCCTCGGTGGAAAGGGTTCTTTGCCTGTCCCCACAGGGGAACCTAAAATGGTTGTACCTGGAACCAAAAAGGGTTATCCTATGGGGACAGGCAAATAACCCTTTTTTCTAAGATTGTACTGCATCTCTTCACATTAAGACTTTCCGTGTGTGTATGTGCGTGTGTGTGTGTGTGTGTGTGTGTGTGTTTTACCCTGCCTCCACTTCTTACTCATGAACTGTACTTGCGTGCTGTGTTGTCTATTCAGACTGGAGGTGGTGGTGCAGTGCATTAGTGTTTAGCAGGCTGGGTTGTTTTAGGTAGCAACTCTAGTATCTCTCTCTCTCCTCTCTCTCGCTCTCTCTCCCCCTTCGTTCTCTCTCTCTCTCTCTCTCTCTCTCTCTCTCTCCCCCCATCTCCCCTCTCTCTCGCTCTCTCTCCCCCTTCTCTCTCGCTCTCTCTCTCTCTCCGACTCAGTGCTACCACTCTGGTGAGTCCCTCCACAGCTCTGGGGCTGTCTAAGGTCTGGGGTATGAATAGAGCGCAGTGCTAATGCATGGCACACTGAAAAAAGGTCTGGAGAGAGAGATGGCTGGGGAGAGATGTGCCTCCTATGCACCCCACACTACCGTAGCACCCTAGGAACATGACAGGACTAGTTCCGCCATACACAGATAGATGGTATTGTTTCTAGGTATCTTACTGTTGCCGTTCAGTTATAAGAATAACTAATGCACATGTGTTTAGATGAGCACACACACACTTTCACACACACACACACACACACACACACACACACACACACACACACACACACACACACACACACACACACACACACACACACACACACACCCATTCCTTCTCTCTCTCTATGCCTCTTCCCCCTGTACTCGGGCTCTGGTCTAGCCCATGTGTTGTGTTGTACTGCAATATTTATACAACTGCAATATTAATCCCATGTTCTTTCTTTGTATATGGAGAGAGCAAAGTTTTCAGCTCCTCTGTACTGTGGTGTACAGGAGTGTTGGTGGCCAGTCAGTGGCTCGTCAGAACTCGTCATTTGGGACACTTCGGCCAGCTACAATGACATGGCGTTGGAAACCCCACCCCAGCTTGTTATTAGACAGAGAGGATAGAGAAAGTGGAAAGAATGGGAGGAGAGAGTGTCACATAGACAGCGGGTCAGACCGCTGGACCACCCTGGCCACAGGAAACGTACCGTTTTGTTAGTCATTTCATGTGATGGTAACAACATGCATTGTGTTATTGACGAGCCGATCATGACTGTGTTGTGGAAGGATGGCTCAGTGTATATGGGCAGCAGGTAGCCTAGCAGTTAGAGAGGTGAGCCAGCGGCGATCTTACGGGAAAGATCTGGTGGGAGTGAGCTGGCTACCAGAGCGTTGCTGGTATCAAATCCTAGATGCCGTTGCCTGCTGTTGTGCCCTTGAGCAAGGCAGTTAATCCCCAACGACAACTGTTCCACGGGTGCCCAGTGTGGCAACCCCCTGCTCTTACCTCTCCAGCCTGTATATGCATGTGTCTTTTGGAGGGTTTGGGATAAATCAGAAGTTAAATTTCGGTTGGACCTTGTGTACAATTGACAAATAAAGTAATCTTAAAGTACCAGTAGAATAGATAGCTAGGTGGTCTCTAGAGCTGTTCACATTCAGTAAGTGATGAGTTTAGTTTCATGGAACACCCTATGACAGTGCACCCTATATGACCGGTATTCACACTTAGGATGCACTTAAACCCTGCGTCTCTCTTGCTACCTCTCTTGACTTTCTCTCTCTAGTCTAACCTGATTCCCCTCTCTCTCTCTCTCTCTCTCTCTGTCTCTCTCTCTCTGTCTCTCTCTCTCTGTCTCACTCTCGGTTTCCCTCCCCCTCGGGGATGTTAGATCTGTGTTGTGCTGTATGATCTGACTATGATGACTTGTGAGTGGGGCTTGTCTTCATACAGCCTAATTGATGCTAATAGTCTGTTGTGATCTGCTGTCCCAAGCTCTCTTTCTCTCCCCCTTTACACCTCACTACCTCTTCTTCTTCTTCTCCCCCTCTCCTTCCCTTCTCTCGTCACTCCCCCTTTCCTGCCACCTCTCTTTTCCTTTATCCTGTATATCTCTCTCCCTCTTTCACTCTGCCTATTTTTCTGTCTCCCCCTCTCGTTCACTCGCTCTCGCTGACCCTCCCTCTCTCTCGAGATCCTTCTCTCAAATGTTCTTTCTTTCTCCCACTATCTCTTTTTCTCTCTCCATTTTTCTCTCCCCCCTTTTATCAGTACTCTGAAGTTTTTAACTGAGAGACCATTAATGAGAATGTTGTTAATATCCACTTGTATGTGTTATTTTATGCACAAGCAGACCTGTGTGTGTGTGTGTGTGTGTGTGTGTGAGTGTGTGTGTGTGTGTGTGTGTGTATGAACTTCTTGATCCTGAGGCCACTTAGTTGCTTTCAAGAAGCCATGATGGCTTGTATTTTTGTTAAAAGGCATTTTTTTAGGGGTGAACTCCAGATTGCCTAATGGCCTATGTGCACGTCAGAGAACTGTGGAATGTTTCCAAGCGCATGTATTATTCAAACTAAACAATGGAAGGGTTAGAGAGGAGAAAGGGAGGAATGAGAGGAGTAAGACAGAAAGAAAAAGGAGTAAATTAAGGTGGAGGCACTAAGAGATAAAAATGAGAGATAGTTACAATGACGAGGGAAGAGAGAAAAATAAAAGAGAGAGGAAGAGATGGCCGTCTTACTTTAAACAAACAACTTTGAAGCTCATTACTTTTTCTTTATAAATGATTGAAGCATCTATGGAGGTTTAAAGGTTTTATGAAGGGTTCTTAAAGTTTTTCTTCGATTAAAGTGGGCCAGAGATGGCAAAACAGAAAGGAAAATCAGTGTGAGGAAGAGAAGGAGAGGAGAGGAAGAATAGCGGAGAGGAAGCTATAGGAGATCTGTGAGATTGAGGAGGCATTAATGAAAATTAGGTCACTGACTTGAGTGAGTGAGGGAGAGGGCTAGATTGGAGGGGAAAGGAGAGAAAAGAAAAGAGAGCGAGAGATTAACTTTGAGGGAGTAGAGGGAGGGAGGGAGGGAGGGAGGGAGGGAGGGAGGGAGGGAGGGCAAAACAGAGAGAGCTATGGGGATGATGATGAAGCCTGTGTTTGTTTCAGATTTTGATTAGAAATAGTTTAGATAATAATGTGGGTACAATTAGACAGTCGGGGTAGGCTTGGGTGGTATACCGTTTATAACATATACCCGGGTATTTGGAAATAGTCACTGGATGTTTTTTTCAATACCGTTGAAACTATTTCTTCTACGTTTTTAATTTTTTTATACATTTGAATATTTGTAGCTACTTTTTAAGTAAATACCTGCAGTCAACTTGTGCAATACATTCGGGGATAAAGCACATCGCGTTCTTCATTTCACCTGTCAGATTATTTTTCATTAGGAAGTTTACCGGTAGTCCCCAGTCACATGGTGTTTGTTTACAAGCACACAATGATGAGAGACCAGAGCCCTGTGAGTCAATCACTGTTGTGCAGTAAGCGCCAGCTGATCTAGTTACAGTATGGAATTCACAACTAAATGTTTGCCAGCTAGATACAGTATCTTAATAGTTACAAGTTAACTGTCTAAAATGTGCTAAATTCTCTGCCGTTGTGAATTTGGTTTGCTAATTTAGTAGCTAGTTATCTAGATAAGTGGTGAGCTTCTTGCAAAAACAAGCTTCTCCCGGTAATGGCGGAGAATCCCCTCCTGTAACAAGAGCCTTCCTGTGTAATATTTGTTTTGTGCGTGCAGCAAACTGTGAGTAGCAGTTTTTGTGTTAATTGTAAAACAATATGGCCTGGGATGTCTATCCTGCAAATAGTTTTGTCTGAGACAGTATAAAATGTGCTCGTTAGCATTTAGTTAGCATTCGCTAAGGGAATTTACTTGTACTTGTTAGCATTGCTAACCTTCGGATTACTTGTGTTCAGTGGCAGTATTACGGAATATCCCGGGACGGTACAAGGTCAGTGTGAAGCACAGGAGGTTGGTGGCACCTTAATTAGGAAGAATGGTGGAATGGTATCAAACACACGGTGTCTGCAGGTGTTTGATGCCATGCCATTTGCTTCGTTCTGGGCCATTATTATGATCCATTTTCTCCTCAGCAGCCTCATGTGGTATGAAGGTATGACAATCTGGATACCACCCAAACCTGATAAGGGGTGTCTTAGGAAGGATCACATTGTCTTTTCAAATACTCCTAGCTGTCTCGCCTCTTCTGATAAGGTCTTTTTCAGCAGTTAGTGATTTTGATATGATTAAAATCAATAACTGTTTAGAAACACCACCATCATGTCCATTGACAAACCTAAGACCTTTCAAATGTCATCTCTCATTCTTAAGTAATCCTGCTGGTCACTTTACCAGGCAGACAGATCTACTGAGATCACACATTTATTTAGAAGACGTAACCACTGTAAATAATCACTTATTTATGAAGACAACGATTTATTCGTCAGTGCCACCTTCATCTCATGTTTTAATTGAATTCTTACTCTCTCGTAGACATCGGTCCAGTCATTTCTCTCTCTCTCTCTCTCTCTCTCTCTCTCTCGCTCTCTCTCTCTGTGTGTTCTCTTCCCCCTCCTCCTCTACTCTGCTGCAATGTCGAGGGTTTTCATATTGGTGCAGTGTTTAAAGATGTCCTCAGACCATTGCAGTGTTCAGTATGATGCTCAGATCATCGTTCATAATGCTATGTGTGTAGTACTAAAGCACTGTTTCGAAAGTCATATTATAGGATGATATGTCTGTCTGTCATAGTGTGCTGTCTGTATGGAGATGTGCTCTGTATTCTGATTTGGAAGCAGAAGAGGTTTGTCTGTGTGTGTGTCTGTCTGTGTGTGTCTGCATCTGTCTGTGTGTGTGTGAGACTGACAGACTCATTGACTCACTGCTTGTGTGTGTGTGTGTGTGTGTGTGTGTGTGTGTGTGTGTGTGTTTGTGTGTGTGTGTGTTTGATTGTGTGTGTGTGTGTGTGTGTGTGTGTGTGTGTGTGTGTGTGTGTGTGTGTGTGTGTATTAGAGCTCAGAACAATATAGTCTTCAAGACAACCCCATCACTTCAGTGTGACTGAAAACCCACTACTAAGTGTTCTCCTCCCAGCACTACCCTCGTCACTGTCACGTTTACATCCGGGTGCGGTAGACCAGGGCTGTGTCTGAAATGGAACCCTGTTCCCTATGTAGTGCACTGCGTTTAACCAGGGCCCATGCATCCCCATTCTCCACCCTTCTCCCCAAGTGCGCATGTGCACACTTCCCTGCGTGCATTGAAAAGCATTGGATTGGTGTAAGCATTGGATTGGTGTAAGCATTGGATTGGTGTAAGCATTGGATTGGTGTAAGCATTGGCTGGAGGAGTTCCCACCATTTTAAAACCCATACACTCTAGGAGAAGGGCGGAGGTAGAGGTTTGGCCATCCCTCTGACTTGACCTTTATCAGAAAGGCTGTCTGCCTGTCCATCAGTAGGTGTGTTGTTAGTCTGACTGGGTCCCACATGGCACCATTTTCCCTATATAGTGCACTACCTTTGACAGGACCCTGCACCCTAGTCCCCTACATAGTGCACTACTTTTGACCAGAGCCTTATGAGTCCTGGTCAACAGTAGTGCACTGTGTAGAGAATCGGATGGCATTTGGAACACAGGCGTACTGTATCATCTCAGGGACTCCCTAGGGAGCTTTAAGACGCAATGTGCTCAATGAACCTACAGGGCTTGTTCAGCACACTCTCCTCCTGTGTCTGAAAATGTCACTAGCCATCAAATCCTTGCATCCTTTATCATTGTTTCGTCCGTTCTTCGCCTCCCTCTCAGAGCTTATTCGAGGAGGTCAGAGGGGCGGGACCTTTGATCCGTTCCTCCAATGAGGGGAAGGTGAAGAATTGAGGGAACAAAGATTTAGGAAACAAGGACTGAGGAAGTAAGGATTTTACGGCACAGTCATGGACTCAAGGTTAGGAGGATAGTAGGAGGCGTGTGAGCTACGAGAAGAGGGGAACATCTCACCCTGCAACTGCAAAAGGGCCAGGGGAATGGCAGGCTTTTGCTTCAGCCAAGGTTACATACACACACATACTCACACCATCTATCATAAAACTTGCATGTCAAGGGAGGGAACCGTTAAATGTTTGATAAAGCAACAGAAAGAGAAAGATCCAATGGAAAGAGAAGCGAGATTTGCACACACAGACGAAAAAAAAAAAAGAAAAAAAAAAGTGTCCCCAAAAGTGGAGCTTGAGTGCAGGTGACATCACAGGCGACGGGCGGCGGTGTCTCTAGTCGGCACGGAAACGGGTCTCCTCATCATCAGCGTTTCCAGGCCACAGTGAGATGAGATGAGGCTCGTTAAATGAGTTCATGTTAATAGGCTGGGGGAATTAAGCAGCTCTCCCAGGAGTATCCAGACCACTCATTTGGGCTGTGTTTTGTTTGATTCTATTCCTCTGTTATGAGAAGATTGACCCGACTGCTGCTATTTGAGACACATCCTCAAAGACATATATAATATAATGTACTGCATTAAGGGTAGATATACACTGGAGCCACTTGTCATTTTGGGCTGGGTTGGTTTGATATTCATAATGTCGGTTGAGCGTGTGTAGGCTCTTGTATTTTTGGAAATTAGAGTGATTTTGTTGTGTGTGTGTGTGTACCTGCGTGCCTGTATGTTTCAAGTTTGTGTTGTATGAAATGCAAGCTCCCTATCCAGATGTACGTGTTTCTCTCTATACTGAGATCTGAGCAGGCATTTTGCAAGACGACTGTACTCTGCAGCCAGGGCTCTGGAAGGACCCCGATACGTTCAGGCAGCTTACTGCATAGACCAGAGAGAGAGAGAGGGAAGGAGAGAGAGAGGGAAGGGGAGAGAGAGAGATGGAAGGGGAGAGAGAGAGAGGGAAGGGGAGAGAGAGAGAGAGGGAAGGAGAGAGGGAAGGGGAGAGAGAGAGAGGGAAGGGGGGAGAGAGAGAGGGAAGGGGAGAGAGAGAGAGAGAAGGGGAGAGAGAGAGAGAGAGAGAGAGAGAGAGAGAGAGAGAGAGAGAGAGAGAGAGAGAGAGAGAGAGAGAGAGAGAGAGAGAGAGAGAGAGAGAGAGAGAGAGAGAGAGAGAGAGAGAGAGAGAGAGAGAGAGAGAGAGAGAGAGAGAGAGAGAGAGAGAGAGAGAGAGAGAGAGAGAGAGAGAGGGGGAAAGAGAGAGAATGGGAGAGCTAAAGATCTAGAAGTAGAGAGAGAGAGAGGGATTTTTGTGAGAAAGAAAGGGGAGGAGGAAGAGGATAGCGAGGGAACAGAGAGGGGAGGGCAACACTGCAGAGGGGGAAACAGCAGCAGCACCACACACACACACACACACACACACGTATATAAGCGACTGTAATGACGTGTTACATAAAGGGAATTCATTGGGTGGCAGAGAGAGGGTGGCAGAGAGAGGGTGGCAGAGAGAGGGAGGCAGAGAGAGGGAGGCAGAGAGAGGGAGGCAGAGAGAGAGAGGGAGGCAGAGAGAGAGAGGGAGGCAGAGAGAGAGAGGGAGGCAGAGAGAGAGAGGGAGGCAGAGAGAGAGGCAGAGAGAGAGAGGCAGAGAGAGGCAGAGGCTGGGCGAAATGGCCTAAAATCAAAATCAAACTTATGGGCGATTCACAATATATATATATATATATATATCTCTTGATTTTTTTAAACTGTTTTCTCTAAATAAGCTTTGTTGTACTTTTAAAGGTAAAACACGCTGCATTTGAAACAGTGAGCAATACTTTAATGAATTCAGGGCTTGTGAACGTATACATTGGCTACCTAGGCCTTCCACAATAATAAGACCCACTAATAATGTCATCATTTTATCAAAATAGTTGAACTGTCTATGAAAATGCCCTTTTTATTGACACATTTTTACCAGAACCATGCACAATGCACATTCACTAATAATGATAAACCTGTTGTTGCAGGCACTATAGAGAATGAACACAGGTCTCATAAACAATCTCTGAAGCACAATCCCACATGCTAGTGAGTAGCCAGCTCATCTTTATATTTAACGTCTAGCCAACTGGGATCTATTTGCTAACAAACAAGGTAGAACAGTTGAATTGTTATGAACACACCCTTCTGTCTGTCTCCCCACAGTTTGAACAGCAGGCCAGCCTGTCCACTTTGTTCTTACGCTTTTGCTTTTGCATCATTATAAAATATATTTGCACAGCTGTTTAGATGGTACAATGATTATCTACACTATACTTCCTTGTTTTGTCACATGAACTGAAATTAGGCAAACTATTCGAATTTTAACAACCAGGAAATGGAGGAGCGATTTCTGCATAATGCACCCTTTTAAGTTTTCCTCTATTATCGGAAAATAACGTGTCAATGTGTTTTGCTGTCCATACGAGCGATTCTGTTGGACCAAACCGCAAATGCAAATGGCGAGTAGAAACCGCATGTTGTCAGAGAGGAAGAAGTACATTTTCCTATTTGTTGTTCTCAGTGGCAGGGGGAGGAGTTTGGCGTTTGTGTGTAAATTGGAAGGTGCGCAGTCACAGCAGAAGGAGAGAGACCAAAAAGACAACACGAGAACAAGTGGACATAAACCCCCATAAAGAAATACAGGCATTTGGAATATCGTGCTAAAACATACATTTGAATGATTCAAATTAATTCAATATATCGCTGAGCCATAGTTGAGGCTGGGTTGTGGATTGGTTAGGTTGAGGCTTGGTTGAGTTAATTTGGGTTGAGGTTGTGTTAGGTTTGGTTGAGGCTGGGAAGAAGTTGGGTGAGGTTATGTTGAGTTGAAGCTGGGTTGAGGTTGGGCTGGGTTGAGGTTGAAGCTGAATGGGTTTAGGTCGGTTTTGTGAGAGCGTGAGGTTCCGTGTGCCTGAGATGAACAGATACTGTTGGGCTCCCGAGTGGCGCAGTGGTCTAAGGCATCGCAGTGCAAGAGGTGTCACTGCGGTTCCTGGTTCGAATCCAGGCTGCATCACATAGGGCGGTGCGCAATTGGACAGGGTTTGGCTGTCATTGTAAATAAGAATTTGTTCTTAACTGATTTGACAAGTTAAATAAAGGTTCAATTAAAAATACTATTGATCCAGAGGGGCTGATAGGAGAAAAGGCCCGGTGCTTTAAACAGGCACGCCGGCTCAATCAATAGACATTTATCTATGTGAGAGCGAACATGACATATCTGTTTTCTTAAGGGTGGCCGTCCATTGCCCACAGCGTCGTAACTCACAAACCCCCATCTCTCTCTTTCTCTCCCTCGCTCTCTTCGTCTCCCTCTTCCTCTTTCCACCACTCTCTGTCTCTACTGTACAGTCGCACTCCATCTTGAACCCCGTCTCCCACCGTTTTCTGCCTCCGCCTCTCTTTTCCCCTAGCTCTCTCCCTCCCTCTTCTCCCTCTTTCTGTCTCAGTGCAGCTTCAATGAGATTGCAGCAGAATGCCCATACTGTATTAGCTGCATCTCTCTCTCTCTCACACTTATGGTCTGTTGTTCATGGTGTCTGGCGCCACCTGTCTTCCGTCTCTTATCAGAAGCACAGTACCACTGCAATGACCCAAAACGCAGCACAGCCACCCTGTTTATTTACATTCACTGTCAGCTGATAGGCCAAATCTATGGGTCTATTCTCATTGGCGAGAATTAAGGAGAATTTCGAGAGATTCTAGGAGGTATCTATTCTCGAGAGACATTACTGTAATATTGCGTATTTCTCACGTCTGGAATGCAACCTCAGCACGACACTCGTTCTACAGTTGCCCCCCTCTAAGCAGGGGAGTGTAAACAGAATTACCCTTGAACCCAACATGCACATAGTAAAAATACTAATAGCAGAGCAATGTTTCTGAAACAGCTGAAATGTACAGACATTTTCATTATATTTTAAAAACTCGTTTTATTGAGTGTTCACCTGATATTGCATTAACCTGTTATATTTTAAAATTGCCGCCGTAGCTTTTACAAAGGGAAGCTCAACGGTGTTGACTTACATGATATAAAGAAAAAATCACTTTTATTTTCGTATGAGGAGGGGTGAACGTTCATGTTTGATATGCTAACATTACTAAGGAGCCAAGGACCTTACATGTTCTGTTTAAAGGTGAATCAGCACTGGAAGCCAAAACAGGCTCAAACTCCATCTCAGTTGCGGTACGGTTCTAGAAACATAAATCTCTCTACGTTCACATCAAAAATAATTTCACAAATGTAAAATACACACTGGTTTTAACAGTTGCAGCAGACAGTATTTTTTCAGTGACAACACGTTTGTGGCGTCCATCTTCAGTTTGCACAGGGTATTCGGAGACGCATATAAATAATTGGCACAGGTAGTCCACTCTTTCTCTCGTTAACATGCGCTGTAACATGGACATATGGCTGTGTGTGAACCTTAACCCTTTTAAAGGTGTCTAGTAACTGAACTTATTTTGTTATTTGTATTATTTCTCGCTGATATGAAGTATACGTTACTTATGTTTCCAAAACCGCACTACAAGCGATGCATGTTCCTTTTTTAGAGGAAGCGCCGGACCTTTTAATAACAAAACTCCCCTGGTCAGAATATAACGTTACTATCGTCAGAAGGTGATACGAGCAGTTACCGTCTATGAATGGGGTATTAGCCAACTAGCTGTGTTATTGTCATGCAAACGACATTTTAATGTGTGTACGCACGAGAAAATAAACCCTTTAATTGTCTGCACATGCGTGTGAATATGTTTGACGTTTTAGACACAAAGTCATAACATCGGAATTTAAACCTAACCCACACTGCTAACCCTAATGCCGAAACCCAAACCTTAAATGAAGACCAAAAAGCACATTTTTGTTTTCATGAATGTTTACAATATAGCAGCTCAGTTAAAACAATTTGGCTAATCTATATACAGTGCCTTGCGAAAGTATTCGGCCCCTTTGAACTTTGCGACCTTTTGCCACATTTCAGGCTTCAAACATAAAGATATAAAACTGTATTTTTTTGTGACGAATCAACAACAAGTGGGACACAATCATGAAGTGGAACGACATTTATTGGATATTTCAAACTTTTTTAACAAATCAAAAACTGAAAAATTGGGCGTGCAAAATTATTCAGCCCCTTTACTTTCAGTGCAGCAAACTCTCTCCAGAAGTTCAGTGAGGATCTCTGAATGACCCAATGTTGACCTAAATGACTAATGATGATAAATACAATCCACCTGTGTGTAATCAAGTCTCCGTATAAATGCACCTACACTGTGATAGTCTCAGAGGTCCGTTAAAAGCGCAGAGAGCATCATGAAGAACAAGGAACACACCAGGCAGGTCCGAGATACTGTTGTGAAGAAGTTTAAAGCCGGGTTTGGATACAAAAAGATTTCCCAAGCTTTAAACATCCCAAGGAGCACTGTGCAAGCGATAATATTGAAATGGAAGAGTATCAGACCACTGCAAATCTACCAAGACCTGGCCGTCCCTCTAAACTTTCAGCTCATACAAGGAGAAGACTGATCAGAGATGCAGCCAAGAGGCCCATGATCACTCTGGATGAACTGCAGAGATCTACAGCTGAGGTGGGAGACTCTGTCCATAGGACAACAATCAGTCGTATATTGCACAAATCTGGCCTTTATGGAAGAGTGGCAAGAAGAAAGCCATTTCTTAAAGATATCCATAAAAAGTGTTGTTTAAAGTTTGCCACAAGCCACCTGGGAGACACACCAAACATGTGGAAGAAGGTGCTCTGGTCAGATGAAACCAAAATTGAACTTTTTGGCAACAATGCAAAACGTTATGTTTGGCTTAAAAGCAACACACCATCCCCACTGTCAAACATGGTGGTGGCAGCATCATGGTTTGGGCCTGCTTTTCTTTAGCAGGGACAGGGAAGATGGTTAAAATTGATGGGAAGATGGATGGAGCCAAATACAGGACCATTCTGGAAGAAAACCTGATGGAGTCTGCAAAAGACCTGAGACTGGGACGGAGATTTGTCTTCCAACAAGACAAACATAAAGCAAAATCTACAATGGAATGGTTCAAAAATAAACATATCCAGGTGTTAGAATGGCCAAGTCAAAGTCCAGACCTGAATCCAATCGAGAATCTGTGGAAAGAACTGAAAACTGCTGTTCACAAATGCTCTCCATCCAACCTCACTGAGCTCGAGCTGTTTTGCAAGGAGGAATGGGAAAAAATGTCAGTCTCTCGATGTGCAAAACTGATAGAGATATACCCCAAGCGACTTACAGCTGTAATCGCAGCAAAAGGTGGCGCTACAAAATATTAACTTAAGGGGGCTGAATAATTTTGCACGCCCAATTTTTCAGTTTTTGATTTGTTAAAAAAGTTTGAAATATCCAATAAATGTCGTTCCACTTCATGATTGTGTCCCACTTGTTGTTGTTTCTTCACAAAAAATATAAAGTTTTAGATCTTTATGTTTGAAGCCTGAAATGTGGCAAAAGGTCGCAAAGTTCAAAGGGGACGAATACTTTCGCAAGGCACTGTATCCATAGCTAGGCCCATTTTCCTTTTTCTTTTTTTTTTAAGATCAAAGGGTATTCAATTAATTGGAGTGACAGAATATCTGACAAGACTGTTGTTTTTTTATGTAAAGATATAGCCTAATTGTATTATTGTCTGTAGTAGAAGCCTACATCCATATATGGCCAGTTATGTAAACTCTAGCATTGATTTATGCTGCAATAGATGTTCAATTGGTAATATAAATGTTTGTCTTCTTCTAATGCCTCTTAAGCAGGTGTACATTTATGAGTCTTGTCCTTGAGGCAGAACTGAGTGATTTCAGCTAATTTGCTGTGTCATCATATTGGTCTCTGACTTGTGGTCAGACTCGCTCAGGCGGAAACAAAGTGACATTTGCACCCATGCTGATTTGAATGTCATTGAAAGAACAGAAAGGTGTCAAATACATTTTGCGCAAATGTCTTTTCTGAATGTAAAAGTAATCCTAGAAGTAACCATCTAGTTTTTCAAAAGTATCTGTAATCGGATTACAATATTTTTGCTGGTAAAGTAACGAATTGCGGTCAGAGTTTTTAATTTTTGTTAGTAATCCATGTAATCCGTTATTCCCCAATCCTAACTGCATGGTTGCTATGTGGTTTGTTCAGTTGACCT
This sequence comes from Oncorhynchus mykiss, assembly GCF_013265735.2. Classification (NCBI taxonomy): domain Eukaryota; kingdom Metazoa; phylum Chordata; class Actinopteri; order Salmoniformes; family Salmonidae; genus Oncorhynchus; species Oncorhynchus mykiss. The sequence continues at coordinate 62,282,595 of NC_048576.1, forward strand.
GCTGAGTTCATAGAGTTTCTGTGTAATTGTTGGCGTTAGACCTAAAACTGTGTCAAACAGATCTATTCGTGCGTCTGGGAACATTGGTGTTTTAATGTTTTTTTTTATCAGTTTAGGTTAACCTCAGCTGCTGCATGTTTTCAGTGATACCAGTATGTGAATGACATTCATCTGTAAATCCATGTGATCCTTTGGGTTAGGCTTCGGTGAGAATTGAATGAGCCCAAGAAACATAATCCTGTAACTGGCAACTAAGTTAAAAGAAAAACTTGAAAACCTAACCATCTCTCTCTCCCTCTCTTCTCTCCTACAGTACTGTGCGTTCCTCTCCCTTCTGTTCATCCTCATCTCCATCACCACCTTCTGCCTGGAGACGCACGAGGCCTTCAACACCATCTACAACAAAACGGAGAACGTGACGGTGGGCAATGTGACGCGCCAGGAGATCGTCTACGAGGTGGTGACCGACGGCTGGCTCACCTATGTGGAGGGAACGTGCGTCATCTGGTTCACCATCGAGGTCATGATGCGCGTGATCTTCTGCCCTTGCAAGAAGGAGTTCTTCAGTAGCACCCTCAATATCATTGACTTTATTGCCATCATGCCCTTCTACCTGGAGGTGGCGCTGAGCGGCCTGGATTCCAAAGCCGCCAAAGACGTGTTGGGCTTCCTGCGAGTGGTGCGCTTCGTCAGGATCCTGCGTATCTTCAAGTTGACTCGTCACTTCGTGGGCCTGCGGGTGCTGGGCCACACGCTCCGCGCCAGTACCAACGAGTTCCTCCTCCTCATCATCTTCCTCGCCCTCGGAGTGCTCATCTTCGCCACCATGATCTACTACGCCGAGCGCATCGGCGCCGACCCTGACGACCCTACGGCCGCCAAACACACAAACTTCAAGAACATCCCCATTGGCTTCTGGTGGGCCGTGGTCACCATGACCACTCTGGGCTACGGGGACATGTACCCCGAGACGTGGTCGGGGATGCTGGTGGGCGCGCTGTGCGCCCTGGCGGGGGTGCTGACCATCGCCATGCCTGTGCCCGTCATCGTCAACAACTTTGGCATGTACTACTCACTGGCCATGGCCAAGCAGAAGCTGCCCAAGAGGAAGGGCAAGCACATCCCTCGGCCCACCATGCCGGGCTCGCCCAACTACTGCAAGCCAGACGCCCTGGCCATGGCCACCGCCGGGCCGGGTATGGTGAGCTCAGGCAGCCTGGGGGGAGGGGACTGCCCTCTGGCCCAGGAGGAGATCATCGAGATCAACAGGACAGGTGGGTAGATCAGGGGAGGGAGGAGAGGGATGGAGAGAGGGAAGGGGAGGAGAGGCGTGTGTGTGCACGCACCTGTGTGTGTGTGTGGTGTGTTTGTGTGTGAGGATGCAGTATATTTGGAATCTATCTAGAGTGACTGACTGCTGGTGACCTGCAGCATCCCTCACACTAATATGACAATATTATGATCAAATTACACCGATCACTCTCTCTACATGATGCGGTGTCTCGGCTTGCCTGTGAGTCACATGTAACTAACCCAATGTACCACAACATATACCCCATGTCTGAATCACTGTACTGTAGTTAAGATACTGGAACAGTCTTAAATAGCACTCTGTCAGATTATGGTTCCCAACCATCACAATCCTCCCTTTCTACCATGACCGCATGTGTGGGTATGTGGTGTGTGTGTTTCCATCCCTCTCCAGTATGTAGAGTTAACCCGATTAGAGAGTGTGGGGAGAAATGAAGTGGATCTGTAACCATGTTAAATAGGGAAGCTGAGGCCGCGCACACGCACACACACACACACACACGCGCACACACGCACACACACACACACACACACGCTGATGAAGTCAGATAGACACCATAACTCTGTATAGAGCAGGGTGATCCCATAATCTAACCCCCCCAGCCACCCCTCCACCCTCATCCTTCTCTCTCTGCTGGGGAGCTCTCAACACGCCGGCTTTAACGTTTATAAATATTTGGTTGGGAAGATTGGCCTGTCAAAACGCTGTTTGACAGTGGACAGAAAAGCAATTAAACTTGAAGAGTAGAGCGGGTGGAGGGTTGGGGGGGGGGGGGGGGGGGGGTGGATTGAGAGAAGGATTAGTTATGACAAGAGAGAACTTGAGAAGCATGTAAAATGGCATTAGAGAGGGCCCCTCAATTTACACATGTAGGCTACTCAGAGCGAGACACACACATGCATGTACACACACACACAAGTACTGGAATCGGTGTTTGGCCTCCATTTAAATATTGAGTACTCAAAATGTTCAAATGCAACTATTTAGCAGGTTACATTTAAAAGCGCTGACAACATGTCTGTCAGATGTGAGTATGTCAAGGGCAGTGAATGTTAAAGTTGTGTATCAGAACAAGCAGTATTTGGAACAACCGATGGCATACCACAAGCTTTTTTCGCCTTCAGCCATGTTTAACGCAAACATGCCAGTACTGTACATTTGTTTTCATGCGAGTACTCGAACACAGACATTACCTTCAAATACCTATCCCAAAAACACGCTCTGGCACACACACACACACACACACACACACACACACACTGTTCCCATAGACTTCCAATCATTGAGCCAATGACTATACATTTAAAAGCGCATCTTGGCAGAAATATATATAAAATATTACATCATATTTTTTGTAGCGGTGGCAAAACTGTAGCAGTGGTGGGCCACTGCTGCTAAATGAATATGGGGAAACACTGCACTCACACAGACTTACATACATTTGTACATCATATAGGCCTATTTCCCTCTTGCACTAGCCATCCACCCACACTAGTAATAAATAGGTGTGTGTGTGTGTGTGTGTAGACATGCCAGTCCCGATCAGCTGGTGTGTTCACACAGCCGAAAGAGCTCCTTCTGTCAGCACAGCTTACAGCCCAGGAGAGGAGACAAGTGTAGCGCAGTTGTTAGTCCCGTGTAGCGCAGTTGGTAGCACATGGCTGCTTGCAGCGCTAGGATTGTGGGTTCAATTCCCACAGGGGACCAGTATCAAAAAAGTATGAAAATACTCACCACTGAGTATTTTCTCACTACTGTAAGTCGCTCTGGATAAGAGTTTCTGCTAAATGACTAAAATGTAAATAAGAAGAGACAGGAGAGAGGATTGGTGAGGAGAAGCGGTTGCTACAAAACGTAACAAATACAATAAGAGCGGAGAGGTTTTGAACCTGATCTCTTTCCTGTTACCTTGATCTACTTTTCAATTCCAGTTTTTCTGTTTTGCTTTCTTTTACTCCATCTAGGCTCAGTCTGTTTGAAAGTTGTAGGGTCAGTTTCCACCTAGTCCTAGACTAAAAAAAAACTGATTTAAATGAAGGATTTCCATTGAACATGCGGTTTAGTCCTGGGATCTTTTATTTCAGCTCGTAAGGCATGGTACTGACACTTTTCATTTGTACGGTCAAGATGGAGGCAGGGCAGTGACGCTAAGCGTGTTGTGTCTCACACTTTGTTTGTGTCAAGTGTTACAAGTTTTTATTACTTAGAGAGTTGTCATCAAACAAGTGGCAAAATCTAAAATCCTACAGGATCAAAGCAACCAATGTGTTAAAATCGCTAGTTAACCAAGCGGTGACATCTGCCGGTTTCCACATGAAAGCCGAGAGAGGATGCATCTGTGCTGTGACTGACTTTCTAGACACGCTTGGGCTGACTAGCCTTGGATACTCCTCCACGGTCAGGTGTTCCATCTGTGTTCCGGCAATCTACCGGAGTCTTCTGACTCCTTTTCTGCCTTGCTGTGCTGTGTGGTGGAAGCCAGAGGTCGGTATCTGCGCTGTGACATAACGTCTAGATGCGCTGGGCTTCCTAGCTCAGGATATCCCTGCTGGGTGGACTCGCCACCGGTGATTGGCCCATCTACTGGGCCCACTGCTGCCTCACTGTGTGGTAGCATACTGCAAGGCGACTGGGCGCATTGACCATATCCACACACTGGGCGAAATCCCTGTCAGCACATTCCTGCAGCAGCTGTTGAACGCGCTAGCATTCTAAAATGCTGACCAGACCGCTCACGTGCGCCATCGTGCGCATGTTGATTTTGTCCACCCACCAGATGCGATCAGGACACGCAGGTTGAAATATCAAAACGAACTCTAAATTTTTTAACTTGGGTCAAACGTTTTGAGTAGCCTTCCACAAGCTTCCCACAATAAGTTGGGCAAATTTTGGCCCGTTCCTCCTGACAGAGCTGTTGTAACTGAGTCAGGTTTGTAGGCCTCCTTGCTCGCACACGCTTTTTCAGTTCTGCCCACAAATGTTCTATAGGATTGAGGTCAGAGCTTTGTGATGGACACTACAATATCCTGACTTTGTTGTCCTTAAGCCATTTTGCCACAACTTTGGAAGTATGCTTGGGGTCATTGTCCATTTGGAAGACGCAAGCTTTAACTTCCTGACTGATGTCTTGAGATGGTGCTTCAATATATCCACATAATTTTCATTCGTCATGATGCCATCTATTTTGTGAAGTGCACCAGTCCCTCATGCAGCAAAGCATCCCCACAACATGATGCTGTGTGTTTCACGGTTGGGATGGTGTTCTTCGGCTTGCAAGCCTCCCCCTTTTCCCTCCAAACATAATGATGGTCATTATGGCCAAACAGTTTTATTTTTGTTTCATCAGACCAGAGGACATTTCTCCAAAAAGTACAATCTTTGTCCTCATGTGCAGTTGCAAACCGTAGTCTGGCTTTTTATGGAGGTTTTGGGGCAGTGGCTTCTTCCTTGCTGAGCGGCCTTTCAGGTTATGTCAATATAGTACTCATTTTACTGTGGATATAGATACTTTTGTACCTGTTTCCTCCAGCTTCTTCACAAGGTCCTTTGCTATTGTTCTGGGATTGATTTGCACTTTTTGCACCAAAGTACATTCATCTCTAGGAGGCAGCACGGGTCTCCTCCCTGAGCGGTATGACGGCTGCATGGGCCCAATGCTATAAATTCTTGCGACTATTGTTTGTACAGACGAACGTGATACCTGCAGGCGTTTGGAAATTGCTCCCAAGGATGAACCAGACTTGTTGAGGTTTACAATTTTTAACTGAGGTCTTCAAATCAAATCAAAGTTTATTTGTCACGTGCACCGAATACAACAGGTGTAAACCTTACAGTGAAATGCTTACTTACAGGCTCTAACCAATGGTTTGTGTGTGTGTGTGTGTGTGTGTGTAGGTAAGTAAAGAAATAAAACAACAGTAGAAAGACATTTGAAAAAAGAGTGGCAAGGCTATATACAGACACCTGTTAGTCAGGCTTATTGAGGTAGTATGTACATGTAGGTATCGTTAAAGTGACTGTGCATATATGATAAACAGAGAGTAGCAGAAGCGCAAAAAGAGGGTTTGGCAGGTGGTGGGACACAATGCAGATAGCCCAGTTAGCCAATGTGCGGGAGCACTGGTTGGTCTGGACAATTTAGGAAGCATGTACATGAATGTATAGTTAGTGACTATGCATATAAAATAAGCAGAGAGTAGCAGCAGCGTAAAAGAGGGGTTTGGGTGGGGGGCACACAATGCAAATAGTCCGGGTAACCATTGGTTACCTGTTCAGGAGTCTTATGGCTTGGGGGTAAAAACTGTTGAGAAGCCTTTTTGTCCTAGACTTGGCACTCCGGTACCGCTTGCCATGCGGTAGTAGAGAGAACAGTCTATGACTGGGGTGGCTGGGGTCTTTGACAATTTTTAGGGCCTTCCTCTGACACCACCTGGTGTAGAAGTCCTGGATGGCAGGCAGCTTTGCCCCAGTGATGTACTGGGCCGTACGCACTACCCTCTGAATCAAATCAAATCACATTTATTTGTCACATACACATGGTTAGCAGATGTTAATGCGGGTGTAGCGAAATGCTTGTGCTTCTAGTTCCGACAATGCAGTAATAACCAACGAGTAATCTAACTAACAATTCCAAAACTACTACCTTATACACACAAGTGTAAAGGGATAAAGAATATGTACATAAAGATATATGAATGAGTGATGGTACAGAGCGGCATAGGCAAGATGCAGTAGATGGTATCGAGTACAGTATATACATATGATATGAGTATTGTAAGGTATGTAAACAAAGTGGCATAGTTTAAAGTGGCTAGTGATACATTTATTACAACGATGCAGTAGATGATATAGAGTACAGTATATACATATGAAATGAATAATGTAGGGTATGTAAACATTATATTAAGTAGCATTGTTTAAAGTGGCTAGTGATATATTTTACATCAATTCCCATCAATTCCCATTATTAAAGTGGCTGTAGTTGAGTCAGTGTGTTGGCAGCAGCCACTCAATGTTAGTGGTGGCTGTTTAACAGTCTGATGGCCTTGAGATAGAAGCTGTTTTTCAGTCTCTCGGTCCCAGCTTTGATGCACCTGTACTGACCTCGCCTTCTGGATGATAGCGGGGTGAACAGGCAGTGGCTCGGGTGGTTGTTGTCCTTGATGATCTTTATGGCCTTCCTGTGACATCGGGTGGTGTAGGTGTCCTGGAGGGCAGGTAGTTTGCCCCCGGTGATGCGTTGTGCAGACCTCACTACCCTCTGGAGAGCCCTACGGTTGTGGGCGGAGCAGTTGCCGTACCAGGCGGTGATACAGCCTGAAGTGCCTTGCGGTCAGATGCCGAGCAATTGCCGTACCAGGCAGTGATGCAGCCAGTCAGGATGCTATCGATGTTGCAGCTGTAGAACCTTTTGAGGATCTCAGGACCCATGCCAAATCTTTTTAGTTTCCTGACGGGGAATAGGCTTTGTCGTGCCCTCTTCATGACTGTCTTGGTGTGTTTGGACCAATCTAGTTTGTTGTGGATGTGGACACCAAGGAATTTGAAGCTCTCAACCTGCTCCACTACAGCCCCATTGACAAGAATGGGGACTTGCTCGGTGCTCGTTTTCCTGTAGTCCACAATCATCTCCTTAGTCTTGGTTACATTGAGGGATAGGTTGTTATTCTGGCACCACCCGGCCAGGTCTCTGACCTCCTCCCTATAGGCTGTCTCGTCGTTGTTGGTGATCAGGCCTACCACTGTTGTGTCGTCAGCAAACTTAATGATGGTGTTGGAGTCATGCCTGGCCATGCAGTCGTGGTTGAACAGATAGTACAGGAGGGGACTGAGCACGCACCCCTGGGGAACTCCAGTGTTGAGGATCAGCGTGGCAGATGTGTTGCTACCAACCCTCACCACCTGGGGGCGGCCTGTCAGGAAGTCCAGGATCCAATTGCAGAGGGAGGTGTTTAGTGCCAGGATCCTTAGCTTAGTGATGAGCTTTGAGGGCACTACGCTGAGCTGTAGTCAATGAACAGCATTCTCACATAGGTGTTCCTTTTGTCCAGGTGGGAAAGGGCAGTGTGGAGTACAATAGAGATTGCGTCATCTGTGGATCTATTTGGGCGGTATGCAAATTGGAGTGGGTCTAGGGTTTCTGGGATAATGGTGTTGATGTGAGCCATTACCAGCCTTTTCAAAGCACTTCAAGGCTACGGACGTGAGTGCTACGGGTCTGTAGTCATTTAGGCAGGTTGCCTTTGTGTTCTTGGGCACAGGGACTATGGTGGTCTGCTTGAAGCATGTTGGTATTACAGACTCAATCAGGGACATGTTGAACATGTCAGTGAAGACACCTGCCAGTTGGTCAGCACATGCCCGGACCACACGTCCTGGTAATCCGTCTTGCCCCGCAGTCTTGTGTATGATGATCTGTTTAAAGGTCTTACTCACGTCGAATACGGAGAGCGTGATCACACAGTCGTCCGGAACAGCTGTTGCTCGTCTCGAAGCGAGCATAGAAGTGATTTAGCTCATCTGGTAGGCTCGTGTCACTATGGGCAGCTCGCGGCTGTGCTTCCCTTTGTAGTCTGTAATAGTTTGCAAGCCCTGCCACATCCGACGAGCGTTGGAGCCGGCGTAGTATGATTCAATCTTAGTCCTGTATTGACGCTTTGCCTGTTTGATGGTTCGTCGCAGGGCATAGCGGGATTTCTTGTAAGCTTCCGGGTTAGAGTCCCGCACCTTGAAAGCGGCAGCTCTACCCTTTAGCTCAGTGCGAATGTTGCCTGTAATCCATGGCTTCTGGTTGGGGTATGTACGTACAGTCACTGTGGGGACGACGTCCTCTCTGCACCTATTGATAAAGCCAGTGACTGATGTGGTGTATTCCTCAATGTCATCGGAAGAATCCCGGAACATGTTCCAGTCTGTGATAGCAAAGCAGTCCTGTAGTTTAGCATCTGCTTCATCAGACCATTTTTTTATAGACCGAGTCACTGGTGCTTCCTGCTTTAATTTTTGCTTGTAAGCAGGAATCAGGAGGATAGAGTTGTGGTCGGATTTACCAAATGGAGGGCGAGCTCTGTACTCATCTCTGTGTGTGGAGTACAGGTGATCTAGAATTGTTTTCCCTCTGGTTGAACATTTAACATGTTGATAGAGATTTGGTAGAACTGATTTAAGTTTCCCTGCATTAAAGTCTCCGGCCACTAGGAGCGCCGCCTCTGGGTGAGTGGTTTCCTGTTTGCTTATTTCCTTATATAGCTGGCTGAGTGCGGTCTTAGTACCAGCATCTGTCTGTGGTGGTAAATAAACAGCCACGAAAAGTATAGCTGAGAACTCTCTAGACAAGTAGTGTGGCCTGGAGTTTATCACAATATACTCAACTTCAGGCGAGCAAAATCTAGAGACTTCCTTAGATTTTGTGCACCAGCTGTTGTTTACAAATATGCACAGACCGCCCCCCTCGTCTTACCTGTTCTATCCTGCCGGTGCAGAGTGTATCCTTCTAGCTGAATATCCATGTCGTCATTCAGCCACGATTCCGTGAAACATAGGATATTACAGTTTTTTATGTCCCGTTGGTAGGATATTCGTGATCTCATCTAGTTTATTGTCCAATGATTGCACGTTGGCGAGTAATATTGACGGTAACGGCAGCTTTCCTAGTTGTCTTCTGCGGGTCCGGACGAGGCATCCGGCTCTTCTTCCTCTCCGTCGCTTCCTTTTGTGAATGATTGGTATGTCTGCCCTGTGGGGTGTTCGGAGAATATCGTGTGAGTCCTGCTTGCTGCTTGCTTGCTGCTTGCTGTTGTTGTTGATGCTGAAGAAATCTTTGTCTAATCCGAGGTGAGTGATCGCTGTCCTGATATCCAGAAGCTCTTTTCTGCTGTAAGATACGGTTGCAGAAACATTATGTACAAAATAATTTACAACTATCGCGAAAAAAAAACACATAGCACAATTGGTTAGGAGACCGTAAAACGGCGGCCATCTCCTCCGGCGCCATCATACCATCTTGGCCTATTTTCTTTTGATTTTCCCATGATGTCAAGCAAAGAAGCACTGAGTTTGAAGGTAGGCCTTGAAATACATCCACAGGTACACCTCCAATTGACTCAAATGATGTCAATTAGCCTATCAGAAGCTTCTAAAGCCATGACATAATTTTCAGAAAATGTCTAAGCTGTTTAAAGGCACAGTCAATTTAGTGTATGTAAACTTCTGACCCACTGGAATTACAGTGAATTATAAGTGAAATAATCTGTCAAAAAATCTTTGGGAAAAATGACTTGTGTCATGCACAAAGTCGATGTCCTAACCGACTTGCCAAAACTATAGTTTGTTAACAAGAAATTTGTGGAGCGGTTGAAAAACAAGTTTTAATGACTCCAACCTAAGTGTATGTAAACGTCCGACTTCAACTGTATATGCAAATAAACAATGGTGTATGTATAGTCAGTAGTGTAAGTGAGTGGTCTCGTGTATAGATGTGATCACGAGGAGTGTTGAAAGATGCCAAAGCAAGCCGGACACAAAAACACCACAACCAAAATCAAACAGTGTGTCTGCATGGAGAGAGCCTCTTCAATGATTGGGGAAGAGGTGTATATATCCCGGGACACACCCGGGCCCAGGTGTGTCCCATTTCGCTGACGACCCTCCCGGCTCCGCCCACCGACATCCTAATAAAGAAAACCAGAGCAAAGAGAGAGGATACGGCAGACAGAGTGGAAGGGTCGTCACAGTAACCAAGGCACGAACGCTCGGGCACCCACTTGGTTTCTAACGCTACTAGACGTGTAGGCTACAGCATTTTTTAGGGCATTTAAGGATTCAAAAGACTGACTCAGCATATTTTAAGTTGTTTTCTTTTTGTGGTAGTGAACTGTTGGATTCAGTGGTTAAAATGGGTGTTTTTGTACAAATGGTTTTAATTGCTGCATACATGGGTTATGGCTTATTGTTTTTGATCATTCAGACTGTGCAATCTAATCTCCCTAACCCAGAGATACCGCTAGACTCTACTTTAACGGATGTTATATCAGCTTTTATCTTTCAGAGGGATCCCATTGTGTTACCATTTGACTCCTACTGTGACATGTTCATAACACATTTCCATCTACAGGGTTTGGTGTGGCTGAAAACGGTGTTTGTTGTATCAGATGACTGTAGTTTGGATTATTTGAAATCATCAAAGTGCAGAGAGATTTGAGGAAGAAACAAATCATGGTGTTGTATTATTTGTCTGCTTTAGGTGTCAGGAAACATTCACCCAAACCCAGGCCCATTGGCTATGGATCAGGAAACATTCACCCAAACCCAGGCCCATTGGCTATGGATCAGGAAACATTCACCCAAACCCAGGCCCATTGACTATGGATCAGGAAACATTCACCCAGGCCCAGGCCCATTGGCTATGGATGAACTTCCCACTCCAAATGATTTTAAAACTAGATCAGGGTTGGGACTGATGCATATTAATGTGAGGAGCCTAATGCCGGAAATTGACATGATAAAAGTCTAGGTTCACACTGCTGACCCAGATGTCTTAGTTCTGTCCGAGACCTGGCTTAAGAAATCTGTTCTAAATCAGTCTCGAGGCTTGGATGGTTATGATGTTTATCGCTGGGACTGGCGAAGTAAAGGGGAGGACGTATAGCCATCTATACTAGACAGATATGTGGCTACTGAGCTAAGGTCTTTTATCTAAACCAAAACAGTTTGAGTTTTTAGCATTGAAACTGCAGTTATCGAAAGCTGTGAACTTAAGATATAATGGGATGTCGTAGACCTCCACCTGCAAAAGTAGAATCCCTGGATTCTCTGGCTGAACTGATGCGTGGTTGGGGAGGAAATGATATGGTCCTATAAACTGGGACTGGTTATCTCCAAACTGTGCAATACACTGCATTTTACTCACATTATAAATGCAGTCACAAGACTCAGTCCAAAAGACATCTCTTAACTCAACACTTATTGATGTTATTAACCATCCCCATAAATACTCGGCCGTTGGTATTTTCCCTAATGATTTAAGTGATCGGTGTGCAGTTACTTGCGTTATAGACACCAAAAAGTGCCCCCTCGAGTTCATAGTCCAACTACATTTTACGCAGTTCTGTGAGCAGGCATTCCTGCAGCCTACGTCTGGAAAGCAGCCTGCGTCACGCCTTTACATACGGGTGGAGGGAGTTATCCCTGTTGGATAACTATCGTCTCATATCTAAACTGTCTGCACTGGCAAATGTTTTGGAAAACCTGGTGAACTCGCAGTTGAAAGACTTTCTTTACAATAACTCAGTTTTATCTCAATTCCAGTCGGGTTTTTAGAGCCAAACATAGTACAATTATTGCAGTAATTAAGGTTGTCGGTGATATTCTAGATGCTCAGGACAAGACAAATCACTGCCTTTTCACTTTTTGATTGACTTATCGAAGGCCTTGGACACTGTTGATCATGCCCTGTATAGACTAAAAAAGGTTGGTTTAAGTGTCGATTCATTGGATTGGTTCCAGAACTACCTTTCAGACAGAACACAGTTTGTAGCTCAGGAGGGTGTGACATCTGAGTTTACAAGGCTTACAAAAAGAGTTCCCCAGGGCTCAATTTTAGGTCTGATCCTTTTTAATTTACAAGGTATATACAGTGGGGCAAAAAAGTATTTAGTCAGCCACCAATTGTGCAAGTTCTCCCACTTAAAAGGATGAGAGAGGCCTGTAATTTTCATCATATGTACACTTCAACTATGACAGACAAAATGAGAAAAAAAATCCAGAATATCACATTGTAGGATTTTTTATGAATTTATTTGCAAATTATGGTGGAAAATAAGTATTTGGTCAATAACAAAAGTTTATCTCAATACTTTGTTATATACCCTTTGTTGGCAATGACAGAGGTCAAATGTTTTCTGTAAGTCTTCACAAGGTTTTCACACACTGTTGCTGGTATTTTGGCCCATTCCTCCATACAGATCTCCTCTAGAGCAGTGATGTTTTGGGGCTGTTGCTGGGCAACACGGACTTTCAACTCCCTCCAAAGATGTTCAATGGGGTTGAGATCTGGAGACTGGCTAGGCCACTCCAGGACCTTGAAATGCTTCTTACGAAGCCACTCATTCGTTGCCCGGGCAGTGTGTTTGGGATCGTTGTCATGCTGAAAGACCCAGCCACGTTTCATCTTCAATGCCCTTGCTGATGGAAGGAGGTTTTCACTCAAAATCTCACGATACATGGCCCCATTCATTCTTTCCTTTACACGGATCAGTCGTCCTGGTCCCTTTGCAGAAAAACAGCCCCAAAGCATGATGTTTCCACCCCCATGCTTCACAGTAGTTATGGTGTTCTTTGGATGCAACTCAGCATTCTTTGTCCTCCAAACACGACGAGTTGGGTTTTTACCAAAAAATTATATTTTGGTTTGATCTGACCATATGACATTCTCCCAATCTTCTTCTGGATCATCCAAATGCTCTCTAGCAAACTTCAGACGGGCCTGGACATGTACTGGCTTAAGCAGGGGGACACGTCTGGCACTGCAGGATTTGAGTCCCTGGCGGCGTAGTGTTACTGATGGTAGGCTTTGTTACTTTGGTCCCAGCTCTCTGCAGGTCATTCACTAGGTCCCCCCGTGTGGTTCTGGGATTTTTGCTCACCGTTCATGTGATCATTTTGACCCCACGGGGTGAGATCTTGCGTGGAGCCCCAGATCAAGGGAGATTATCAGTGGTCTTGTATGTCTTCCATTTCCTAATAATTGCTCCCACAGTTGATTTCTTCAAACCAAGCTGCTTACCTATTGCAGATTCAGTCTTCCCAGCCTGGTGCAGGTCTACAATTGTGTTTCTGGTGTCCTTTGACAGCTCTTTGGTCTTGCACATAGTGGAGTTTGGAGTGTGACTGTTTGAGGTTGTGGACAGGTGTCTTTTATACTGATAACAAGTTCAAACAGGTGCCATTAATACAGGTAACGAGTGGAGGACAGAGGAGCCTCTTAAAGAAGAAGTTACAGGCCAGAAATCTTTCTTGTTTGTAGGTGACCAAATACTTATTTTCCACCATAATTTGCAAATAAATTCATAAAAAATCCTACAATGTGATTTTCAGGATTTTTTGTCCTCATTTTGTCTGTCATAGTTGAAGTGTACCTATGATGAAAATTACAGGCCTCTCTCATCTTTTTAAGTGGGAGAACTTGCACAATTGGTGGCTGACTAAATACTTTTTTTGCAGCACTGTACATGATATAGGGAAGACTCTGTTGACTCTGCAAATCTCCATCTGTACGCTGATGACACAATTATTTATCCTAGCGTGTCTAATATTGAGAAGGCTTTTCAGGACTTACAGTTGGCTTTTGATGTTTTTCAAAGGCAGCTTTTCCAATTGAAACTTGTGCTTAATGCATATAAAACAAAATGTTTGGTTTTCTCTTCCCTGAAAGTGAACAGATGGAGTCGCTTGCAGATTTGAACTATGAAAGGCCAGTAAATTTGTAGGGGCACCTCCTATAAGTATCTATGGATCTGGTTAGATGAAAGCTGAATTTTAAACAACACATGGATAACTTGACCAAGAAACTGAAGTTGGGTTTCTATTTTTATATATATATATATACAGTTGAAGTCGAAAGTTTACATGCCCTTAGGTTGGAGTCATTGAAGCTCATTGTTCAACCACTCCACAAATTTCTTGTTAACAAACTATAGTTTTGGCAAGTCGGTTAGGACATCTACTTTGTGCATGACACAAGTAATTTTCCAACAATTGTTTACAGACAGATTATTTAAGTTATAATTCACTGTATTACAATTCCAGTGGGTCAAAAGTTTACATACACTAAGTTGACTGTGCCTTTAAATAGCTTGGAAAATTCCAGAAAATGATGTCATGGCTTTACAAGCTTCTGATAGGCTAAAAGACATCATTTGAGTCAAATTGAGGTGTACCTGTGGATGTATTTCAAGGCCTACCTTCAAACTCAGCGATTATTTGCTTGACATCATGGGAAAATCAAAAGAAATCAGTTAAGACTGTAGACCTCCACAAGTCTAGTTCATCCTTGAGAGCAATTTCTGAACACCTGAAGGTGCCACGTTCATCTGTACAAACAATAGTATGCAAGTATAAACACCATGAGACCACGCAGTCGCCATACCGCTCAGGAAGGAGACGCATTCTGTCTCCTAGAGATGAACGTACTTTAGTGCGAAAAATGCAAATGAATCCCAGAACAACAGCAAAGGATCTTGTGAAGATGCTGGAGAAAAAAGGTATAAAAGTATCTATATCCACAGTGAAACGAGTCCTATATCGACAACCTGAAAGGCCGCTCAGCAAGGAAGAAGCCACTGCTCCAAAACCGCCATAAAAAAGCCAGACTACGGTTTGCAACTGCACATGGGGACAAAGATTGTACTTTTTTGAGAAATGTCCTCTGGTCTGATGAAACAAAAATAGAACTGTTTGGCCGTAATGACCATCGTTATGTTTGGAGGAAAAAGGGGGAGGCTTGCAAGCCGAAGAACACCATCCCAACCGTGAAGCACGGGGCTGGCAGCATGATGTTGTGGGGTTGCTTTGCTGCAGGAGGGACTGGTGCACTTTACAAAACAGATGGCATCTTGAGGGAGGAAAATTACGTGGCTATATTGAAGCAACATCTCAAGACATCAGTCAGGAAGTTAGATCTTGGTCGCAAATGGGTCTTCCAAATGGACAATGACCCCAAGTATACTTCCAACGTTGTGGCAAAATGGCTTAAGGACAACAAAGTCAAGGTATTGGAGTGGCCATCACAAAGCCCTGACCTCAATCCTATAGAACTGAATTGAAAAAAACTTGTGTGAGCAAGGAGGCCAACAAACCTGACTCAGTTACACCAGCTCTGTCAGGAGGAATGTGTCAAAAATTCACCTAACTTATTGTGGAAGCTTGTGGAAGGCTACCCAAAACGTTTAACCCGAGTTAAACAATTTAAAGGCAATGCTAACAAATACCAATTGAGTGTATGCAAACTTCTGACCCACTGGGAATGTGATGAAAGAAATAAAAGCTTAAATAAATCATTCTCTCTACTATTATTCTGACATTTCACATTCTTAAAATAAAGTGGTGATCCTAACTGACCTAAGACAGTGAATTTTTACTAGGATTAAATGTCAGGAATTGTGAAAAACTGAGTTTAAATGTATTTGGCTAAGGTGTATGTGAACTTCCAACTTCAACGAACTCGCTCTCTCCCGCTCTCTCTCTCTCTTTTATATATACACTGCTCAAAAAAATAAAGGGAACACTAAAATAACACATCCTAGATCTGAATGAATGAAATATTTTTATTAAATACTTTTTTCTTTACATAGTTGAATGTGCTGACAACAAAATCACACAAAAGTATCATCAAATTGATCAACCCATGGAGGTCTGGATTTGGAGTCACACTCCAAATTAAAGTGGAAATGGCCAAGTCAAATGGCCAAGTCAAAGTCCAGACCTGAATCCAATCGAGAATCTGTGGAAAGAACTGAATACTGCTGTTCACAAATGCTCTCCATCCAACCTCACTGAGCTCGAGCTGTTTTGCAAGGAGGAATGGGAAAAAATGTCAGTCTCTCGATGTGCAAAACTGATAGAGACATACCCCAAGCGACTTACAGCTGTAATCGCAGCAAAAGGTGGCGCTACAAAGTATTAACTTAAGGGGGCTGAATAATTTTGCACGCCCAATTTTTCAGTTTTTGATTTGTTAAAAAAGTTTGAAATATCCAATAAATGTCGTTCCATTTCATGATTGTGTCCCACTTGTTGTTGATTCTTCACAAAAAAATACAGTTTTATATCTTTATGTTTGAAGCCTGAAATGTGGCAAAAGGTCGCAAAGTTCAAGGGGGCCGAATACTTTCGCAAGGCACTGTATTTTTAAATGTAACCTTTATTTAACTAGACAAGTCAGTTAAGAACAAATTCTTATTTACAATGACGGCCTACTGGTGAACAGTGAGTTAACTGCCTTGTCCAGAACGACAGATTTGTACCTTGTCAGCTCGGAGATTCGACCCAGCAACCTTTCGGTTACCGACCCAACTCTCTAACCACTGCCGTTATTTCGAAAGGTTCTTGTTCAAAGCACTTTTTTTTAATCAGTGCTGGATTATGGTGACATTGTCTATATGCAGACCTCAGCAAGTACCTTCAACTCTGGACACTGTGTATCATGGTGCTTTAAGGTTTTGTGCAAATGCTGGATCACTCAATGTGATCTGTATGCTGTGGTGCAATGGACCACTCTCTCCACCAGGAGGCTAAAGCACTGCTGCACTTTTGTGTACAAAGCATTGATGGGACAACTCCCTTTGTATCTATGTTCCTTACTGACCAGGTCAGCCACTCAATACAGTCTTCGTTCACTGTCACTGCTGTCCTTGTCTGTTCCTAAGGCTAGAACTGAGAAGAGATGGGGAAACGGATATTTTTCCCATAATGCCCCTTCATCCTGGAACATGCTTCAAAAGATATTCAAGTTAGGGAAGTTAGTGTCCTTGCCTGTTTTTAAGGCTCTGATCGACAACACTGTTTGTGACAACTGCAGTTGTTTCTAATCGTCAATTGTATCTTTAACTTGCGACTCTGTCTTTGTGTGTTTATTTAGTATTTTTCCGCAATATTCTACGTACACGCTGCTATTTCCCTGTTTCGCCTTCTTGCCAGGTCGCCCTCGCAAAATAGTTTTTTTAACCTCAATGCTTCTGACCTGGTTAAATAAAGGTTCAATAAAAACAAATAGGGCTAAGCTTAATCTGTGTCTGGGAAACCAGTCTGAAGTCTAAGGCCGTCCTAAATAGTAGGTCTTTTTGATTATGTGGGAAAAAAAATCCGTTTTTTATTCTTTGTGAAATTTCAAAAATCCATTATACATGAAATGCCTGATGTCACAGTGATTTTGGCTTTTTTTTTCTCAGAGTAGAATTCTCTGCACACAGAGAGAGAATCGTCTTTTCACACCCACGTGTGTTCGACAACAGCTGAAGATGAACGAATAGAAATGAGAAAGTAAGTAAGCTATATACAGGGTCAGTTCCAGGGGTCAGTGCCAATAGCATATTTACAATGAACAATATAGCCTGACATGTTGCTTTAGTGTTGTTTGGAGTCAGAAGTACTAAACCCGCACTCAAAAACAACGGCATCAAGGAAGATTAAAGATGGCCTTTTCTTTTTTCTAATATGCTGTCAACTGGCGCGTGGCTGTGTCCTTTTGATAAATAATGCAGGTATAAACAGGTAAATTAAACAGATATTTACAGATTCATCCAGAATATCACAGTGTTCAAACTGTGTAGCTATTTGGACATGAGATGGATGAAGGTAAGATGTGGTAGTCAAGGGGAGAGAAGGTGGTGAAGAGGGGCAAAGAGGGAGGGAGGTACAAAGAGGTAAGGAGGGGCAGACTGTATAGTGATCTTCGTACTTCGGTTTTGTAGTTGGTAGAGTGAGTGATCTTCCCGAAGCCTCTTACTTTAATGAATCTTTGACCTCTTAATGTTCCGACGCCCCCTGGCTCCACTACCAGGTGTTGCTACAGCATCGTGTTATGCGCCTGTTTGAACACACACACACACACATGCTTACAGGCATCTGCACGCACGCACGCTCACACACACACGCTCAATGACATATACTGTACACGCTCACATATACACACCTCTCTCCCTCTCTCACCACTTTCCCTTTCTCTGTAATATGCTATTTACTGAATGTCTCTCTCTCTTTCTCTCACACTCCCTCTCTCTCCTGCTCTCTTTACTCTCTGCAATCTCTGTTCCTTTCTCTCAGTCTCTCTGCCCCCTACAATCCCCCCCCCCCCTCGCTGTCTCTCTGTGTGTCGTTGTGAGGTTTGGCCCTCTGGGTTATTTCTGTAAATTGTTGAGCAGTAACTCACGTCAAATTAGATTTGACAGCTGTGTCGGAAGCTATAAGCACAAGTTACCCCGCAGCATCTCACCGTGTGTGTGTGTGTGTGTGTGTGTGTGTGTACTGCGTGTGTGTGTGTACTGCGTGTGTGTTAACTGTGTGTGTGTGTACTGTGTGTTTGTGCGTACGAGTGCGCATGTATGTGCATATCTACACTCTATAGTATCTCTGTTCCCCCTCCCTCTCTCTTCCTCCCCCTTTCTCTCTTTCTCTCGCTGTCCCGCCCTCTCTCTTTTGCAGTGTGTGTGTTAATGTAATGATGCTCAGCTCAGTGTGTGCGTGCATGCGTGTGTGTGTGTGTGGACCTGGTGAGGCTGGGCTCCTGCCTCCTCTCCTCCACTGCAGTGTTTTGGTCACATCACAGGACACTAATGTTCTTTTCTCCCCCCTCTTTGCCTCCTTTCCTTCTTCTCGCCTCACTGTCTTCACCATGTACAACCCGCACTCTCGCTTTTAACAATCTCATCCTCTCCTCTTCTATTCATTTTGCCCTTGTGTCTTCCTCCCCCTCTCTCATTCTCACACATCGCCCTGCTCTCTGTCTCCTTCTTCGTTCCTGTCCTTCTCTACCTCCTTGTTCTTATTATCTCACCTTAAACCTAACTGCCATACCTTTCCCCATCCCCCCTTTTCCTGCCACTTGTTTCTTTCTCTGCCTTCTCGCCTCTCCATTTATCCCCCTCTTCTTACACATTCTTCCTTCTCCACTTCTCCTCCTCCTACCTCCTCTTCACTTCATCTCTCTCTCTTGCCCTCCACATATTTTCTCTTCCTCCTCTCCATCCTTTTACCTCTCCTTTTTCTCTCTCCCACCCTTCTCCTTCCCCCCCATTCCTTACACCCCACCTATCCACCTTCTCTTTCTTCCACCGTACTTATTTCTCCCCCTCTCCCACCTCCTCACCCTTCTCTGTCGACTCTCCTTACCTCTTCTTACATGCCTCCTTGTCTTCCCCCTCCCTCCAACCCATCCCTCCCCTATCTTTCTCCTCCTTCCCCTCTCTCCCCTCTCTTCTTCCCCCTACCCCTCTCCCCTCCAGATTCCAAGCAGAATGGCGACGCTGCCAACGCAGCCCTGGCTAACGAGGACTGCCCCACCATAGACATGGTGCTTGGGGAGGAGAGGAGTCCTGCTGCTGGGGGTCTGGGCACCGGCGGGAGCCGTGAGCGTTATCCCCATGACCGCGCCTGCTTCCTCCTCAGTACTGGAGAGTTCCGTGCTACAGACGGCAACGTGAGGAAAGGTACGCCCGGGTCAGGCTCAGGGTCAGGGCCGGGGTCAGAGCCGGGGTCAGAGTCAGGGGCAGCGCTCCGCCATACCCAAGGGTTCAGTAGCTCGACACTCAGCAGCTCAACACTCACTGTGTGCTCATGACACTCCCATACACATATGGCACATACACACACACACAAACACACACACACACACACGTACAGAACTATACACTTCAGAGCTGGTTCAAGTACCTTAGGTCAAATACTTTAATTAAACTCAACAGTATTTGAGGTGCGTTTGATTCAGCTTTGGGTTTGCTTTTGGAACTATTCTATTGGTTCCATCGTACCAGGCAAACGTAATCAAGTGTAGCTCTTGGAGGAATTTGGCTTACAATTCCCACACACAATTCACACATACATACGCACACACACACACAAACACACACACACACACACACACACACACACACTACGGAAACTCCAGGTAGTTCCCTACCTCCTCTCCTCTCCCCTAACCTCTCCCCCTCCTCATATTCCTCATAACCAATCATTTTGACTGACAGTCACAGACCCCACCCACAATATCCACATGCTGTTTTGAGCTGTCTCACTCTCCAAACCTTCCTATATGAACTGGGCTATGCCACATTATGGCATGAGTGAAATATCAATGGATTGATATTTTGTTGGCCCAGTTCCCACATGCTGTATTCAATTCCATTGGCACCCCACGTCTACTACTGTACATCTAAATGTGCTGCGGTGCTTTCCATTCCCGTTTTGGACGCTGGGGTTGTAAAATAACATGTAGGTATTATTGCCAGAGTTTGGTACATATCAATACAATATCAGTAGATATCAATAGTGGTCCGTTGTAGCTCGGATGGTTGAGCTCGGCGGCTTGCATCGCCAGTATAGTGGGTTCCACCTCCCATACGCAAAATGAATGCACACATGACGGCATGTCACTTTGGATAAAAAAATCTGCTAAATGGCATATATTATTACTCTATCATGAACCATATCGCCTTTCGACACACGGGCACTTTTACACGTACTCTATTTCAACCCACCGGTTTAGGCTCGTTTTTCTTTTCTTCTTTCTTCAGCTTTAATGCACATTTTCACAGATCTGTACAGTACGGTCGCTGACTGAATAGCTATCACACTGCATCTGGCTGTCAATCTGTCTTCTACTGCCTGTGGTCATGCTGTCTATCCTATTCTATCCTATCCTATCTATCTATCTATCTATCTATCTATCTATCTATACACAAAAGTATGTGGACACCCCTTCAAATGAGTGGATTTGGCTATTTAAGCCACACCCATTGCTGACAGGTGTATAAAATCGAGCACACAGTCATGCAATCTCCATAGACAAACATTGGCAGTAGAATGGCCTTACTGAAGAGCTCAGTGACTTTCAACGTGGAACCGTCATAGGATGCCACCTTTCCAACAAGTCAGTTCGTGAAATTTCTGCCCTGCTAGAGCTGCCCCAGTCAACTGTAAGTGCTGTTATTGTGAAGTGGAAACGTCTAGGAGCAACAACGGCTCAGCCGTGAAGTGGTAGGCCACACAAGCTCAGAGCACAGCACGTAAAAATCATCTGGCTTCAGTTGCAACACTCACTACGAAGTTCCAAACTTCCTCTGGAAGCAACGTCAGCACAAGAACTGTTCATCTGGAGTTTCATGAAATGGGTTTCCATGGCCGAGCAGCCGCACACAAACCTAAGATCACCATGCCAATGCCAAGTGTCGGCTGGAGTGGTGTAAACCCATTGGACTCTGGAGCAGTGGAAACGCGTTCTCTTGACTGATCAATCACGCTTCACCATCTGGCAGAGAACGCTACCTGCCCTAATGCTTAGTGCCAACTGTAAAGTTTGGTGGAGGAGGAATCATGGTCTGGGGCTGTTTTTCATGGTTTGGGCTAGGCCCCTTAGTTTCAGTGAAGGGAAATCTTAATGCTACAGCATACAGTGACATTCTAGAGGATTCTGCACTTCCAATTTTGTGGCAACTGTTTGGGGAATGCCCTTTCCTGTTTCAGCATGACAATGCCCCTGTGCACAAAGCGAGGTCCATACAGAAATGGTTTGTCGAGATCGTTGTGGAAGAACTTGACTGGCCTGCAGAGAGCCCTGACCTCAAACCCATCGAACACCTTTGGGATGAATTGGAACGCCAGCTGCGACCCAGGCATAATCGGCCAGCATCAGTGCTCAACCTCACTAGTGCTCTTGTGGCTGAATGGAAGCAAGTCCCCACAGCAATGTTCCAACATCTAGTGGAAAGCCTTCCCAGAATAGTGAAGGCTGTTATGGCAGCAAAGGGGGAGACTAACTCCATATTAATTCCCATAAGGGCGAGGATCAGGTGTCCACATACTTTTGGTCATGTAGTGTATCTCTCTATCTATCTATGGATATATCTATATTGTGGCTCTCATTCTGCCTCTCATTTATTGGTCATGCTTTCTTCCTCTTTGTCTCTCTCTCCTCTCCACACCCTGTCGGCTTGCTATCGCTCCACCCATCCATTCATCCTCCTCTCCCCTCTCCTCCTCCCCTCCACGCTTTCTCAATGGACATGCATGCTCTTTTTCATTTACCTTGTACCACTCACCTGCTTCTTCTTTCACCTGACATCCCCATGGTTCTACCTCCAACAATCCAACCCCTTCCACCCGCCATTTTGAACCGCCACCTCAACCTCAACCTAAAACGAACCCCTCCCCGCCCGGCCTGCCCCTGGCGTCCCCGATCCCAAATACACTCCTCTACAAACCCCACTCCAACACTCCCCTCACAACAAACACCAGACGCTGCAGCGGCCAGCCCGGCATCCCCCCCAGGAGAGGAGTGGTTCAAGCCGGAGGGGCCTCTGCTACAGCAGGACCTCAATGCAAACTCCGCCTCCTCCTGGATCAAACCATAGCAATACAGAGGTAACACAAAAGACACATACAGAAGTTTGGTTGAAAGCACAATGAGCAAAAACACAGTAACATGGCAAGTGTGCATCCACACACACACACGCACACGCACATGCACACACAAACACACACAAACCACATCAAAGCACACAAACGCACACACGAAGTAACATGGTATCCCCCCCGCCCCCACACACACACTCTTGAAAGGTTGTATGTTTAAGAATGCATGACAGTTAATTGCTTGTTACAGTAAAGCTTTAAGGTTTGGTTCAACATTTTCATGGTGGAATATGGTCCTAAGTGTAGGTTGGGAGGGTAAATGTGTGTGTGTGTGTGGGTGTGCGTGTGTGTGGGTGTGCGTGTGTGTGGGTGCGCGTGTGTGTGGGTGCGCGTGTGTGTGGGTGCGCGTGTGTGTGGGTGCGCGTGTGTGGGTGCGCGTGTGTGGGTGCATGTGCGTATGTGTGTGTGTTCGTGCATGTGTGTGGGTGCGCGTGCGTATGTGTGTGTTCGCGTGTGTGTTTGTGTGTGTGTGCATACAGTGCCCTCCTGAATTATTGACACCCTAGAACAACTGTTGGAACAAGAAAAGTCAGTGAAAACATGTAATTGTTATTTATCAGCTTGATCTTACACTCAAAATATCATATGAATCTGACCTTTAATTGAGTTAAAATTATTCATAGAAAAACATTTGTCATCAAGAAATACATTTTTTATTCAAAAACATGCACGTCACAATTATTGGCACCCCTGCATTTAGTGCTTTGGGCGTCCTCCCTTTGCCAAGATAAAAGCTCTGAGTCGCCTCCTATGATGTTTGATGAGGTGGGAGAACACATAGGGAGGGATTTGAGACCATTCCTCCCATACAGAAACTCTCCCGATCCTTCAGAGTCCTTGGTCCTCGCTTGTGGACTCTCCTCTTCAGCTCACCCCACAGGTTTTCAATGGGGTTTAGGTCAGGGGACTGGGGTGGCCATTTCAAAAGCTTGATTCTATGGTCAGTGAACCATATTAGTATGGATTCAGAGGTATGCTTGGGATCATTGTCCTGCTTGGATGACCCAGTTTTAGCCTCCTGGTAGAGGCAGACAAATTTTGGCCTAAAATCTCCTGGTGCTTGATGGAGTCCATGATTGCCTTGAATCCTAACAAGGCTCCCAGGGCCTTTGGAAGTAAAACATCCCCACAACACCACAGATCCACCACCGTACTTCACAATGGGAATTAGGTTATTTTCTGCATGACCATGGCTCTTCTTACGCCAAAACCACCTCTGGTGTTTGTTGGCCAAAACCTCTATTTTAGTCTCATCAGACCATAGAACCTGGTTCCAATCCAAGTTCCAATGGCATTTAGCATAGAACCTGGTTCCAATCCAAGTTCCAATGGCATTTAGCATAGAACCTGGTTCCAATCAAAGTTCCAATGGCATTTAGCAAGGCGCTTGCGTTTGGGGTTCGGTGACAGCAGAGGTGGCAACCCTTCCAAATAACTTGTTGGCATGGAGGGGGTGTTTAATTGTAGTTTTGGAGAGTTGGTGGCCCCAAGATGTAACCGTCTTTGGCAAGTCTCAAAACTGTGATTCCCTTGGAGTATTTTCAGGCTCGTGGCTATCTTTTTTTTTATAGCCATTGCCTGATTTGTGAAGGTCAACAACCTTTAATCTCATTTCATTTGTGTGTTCTCTGGCCTTTCCCATGTTGATGGATGACTAAGGGAGTTTAGCCAGTGTGTCACCTCATATTTATACCCCAGTGAAACAGGAAGTCATTGATGGACCACTTAAGACTTCCCAAATAGTCCGATGAAGTTAAAAAAGTAAAATATTAATCGAAACATACATGAATTACATTTTGTTCATAAGAATTTCTCGGGGTGCCAATTATTATTATATATATATATATTTTATATATATTATATTATTATATTATATATATATATTTTATATATATATATTTTTTTTTTTACAATTATAACTTAATTAAAGGTCAGAGTCATATGATATTTTGAGTTCAAGATCAAGCTGATAAACAACAATGACATTTTTGTCCACTGTCTTTTTTTCGTCATATTTCCCGAGGGTGAGAATAATTCTGGAGGGCACTGTACATCAATGTATGTTTGGAAATGTATGTGTTTACATCTCCCCACATTTAACACAGTTCGCCACAACTATGGCTTAGCCTTTGGTCAATTTCATTCAGTTCAACTTCTGCACTTAACCTTACATTACAGACACACACACACACACACACACACACACACACACACACACACACACACACACACACGGACAGACAGACGCACAACCTTTAACCTCCTTTTCTGCTCTCTGGATGACCCCAAACCCCCCTCTAAGTCCCTGCAGACCAGTGTAGTCCTCTGTCCCTCTCTCTCCCCCACTCTCTCTATTCTCTCTCTCTTTCTCTCTCTTTCTCTCTCACTCGACCTTCTCTTTTCTCTCTCTCGCCACCAAAACGCCACAACCGTTTTCCACTGAGGGGGGAGATAAGGTGCCCTGAGCGAATGGGGTCGATTCGACCTACATGACTCATTGGATCCAATAGAGGGAGAAAGAGAGGATGAGAGAGAGAGAGGAAGATAGAGAGGGGGCGCTGGGCTTAATTGTGCGATGGGAGGCTAAATGGCGTTATGTAATGTGATGTGAGCGATATGATGGCCACCTCCCCACCTCCCCCTCCTCATCTCCTCCCTCCCTCCCTCCATCCTTCCTTCCTTCCCCGAGACCTCGTCTGCAATCTCAGCTCCAGCCTCCACTCAAATTCACCGTCTCAGAACTCTACTCCTCCGCACACACAACACACAGGATTTCCCACCACATGTACTTGTAGCCTTCCCCTCGACTCCCCGTCTTCGAGCCCTGTTACACACCGTAAACTGAACCCTTCATGACCCATTAGACCAATTAAGCCACTACGCAACGCTACCAACATAACACAAGATTCTGAATGGGTGTGTGTGTGTGTGTGTGTGTGTGTGTGTGTGTGTGTGTGTGTGTGTGTGTGAATGAGCTACAGTGCGTGTGTTTGGCTGTGGATGTCCCTCTGTCCGTCGGCTAGCGCTGTATGCGTGCGAAGGTTTGTGTGTATATCTGTGTGTTTGTGTCGGCTGCAATGCTAGCCCTCTGTTCTCTGCTGTGTGTGTGTGTTAGGACCACCATGGAGAGGGGTGGGGGTGGGGTTGTGAGGGGGGCCATGTCTTCTGACGTGTCTGTTGTTGTTGTCTCCCTCCTCAGGTTGTGTCGTGTCATGCGTTTGTATGTCGGCTCTTGTTGCTCTGTGTTACACTTGTCTGTCTGTCGCTGTCCTCTCCCCAGTCTGTGTCCGTCCGTCTGTCGGGTTGTTGTGTCCTGCGTTTTCCTTTGTGCTCCCGTTGTTTTGGTTTTTGGTTTTGTGTTGCCGTGTCCTCCTCTCGCTCCTGTGGCTCTTTCCTCTGGTACGGTCTCCTCTCTCCTTACTCAGAGACACCTGTACAACTGTCCTGTTTAGCAGTGTACAAACAGTCACACAAACAATACACAAATCCAAGGTACTGTATAATCCACACACAATTGGAGAATTCTGAAGAAAAAAAAACGGTGACTCATTTAAATCCAGATGATTGGACCAAATCAGTGTGAACATGTTTGTCTATATAAACTAGTAGCAGAGTAAAGGCCACTGGTGTGTACTGGTTCATTTCTTGAAGTGAAAGCTGGTTACTTCTCACTCTTTTCTGGAACTGACCTCCACTCTGAGGTGACCAGAACATTGTTTCATCACAGTACCAGGGGGGAGCCCAGGCCCTCTATGCTGGTCCAGGGTCAGTCCATTGGACCTAAATCCTCTCCATTCTCCTTTACAACCCTAAACCAAGACTGACTCTGGATCATATCTATGCCTGCTCCCTAATCCCCAACCACCACAAATGTCCCTATACGAGTGGCATTGACTCAAGATGTCAAGCTATCGTAATCTATACAGCAGTAGACGTATGAATGTCAGTGGCTGGAGTGGGGGATGCATTTGGCTGTGCTGAAACACTGTTCCCGAGTCTAGTGCTTTTAAGGTGTGCTTCAGTCCTTTAGTGGGAGAGCACAAGGTCAGGCTAGATCAAAACGTAGAGGTCTAGTCTAGATACTGTACACACTTTGGGACTGAAAGGCTTACCGGCACTGGGCACCCCTCCACACACGTAGTGTTACATGCAGACAGACTGGCAGACAGACTGGCAGACAGACTGGCAGACAGACTGGCAGACAGATTTACTGGCAGACAGATTTACTGGCAGACAGATTTACTGGCAGACAGACTGATTTACAAGCAGACAGACTTACAGACTTACAGACTTACGGACAGACGGACAGACGGACAGACCAACCATCAGACAGACACAGTGCTACGTGCAGTTCCAGGTAAGTGACGGTAGTAGCCGTACGGTCTGTGGTGACTAGCTGACTGGTGTTAGTGGTGACAGAGTGTGTTGAGCCCCTGACAGCCCTGTAATAATAATAACAGAAGCTTCCTCCACACTCTAAAAGCGAAAAAAGCCATCCTCCAAAGGCGCCCCAAAATGGCTGCCGGCCTTCCGCTTTTAAAGTGGGATATAGTGCTTTAAACCTCCCCTTCTTCCTCCTCCTCCTCCTGGCGCTTCTCCATTGTTTCTGTGCCCGGAGTGGTTCTGCTGGTTTATGGCTTTATTTTAATGTGGTTTATTTTACGACGCGTGCAGCTTTGACCTCTGTTGACAAATGCTAAAGTGCAGAGGTCAGGAAAGGTTAAAGCTTGGAGGGTTGGGCACCTTACGTCTGTTCCCTGCGTCCCAATATCTGCCCTTACTCCCGAAGTGTGCGCTTGTTCACTACCCTCATGGATTTAAAAGAAAAAGATTGGTATGCCTAAAACATATGGTGGAAACTCTGTCTAGAGCAAATCCAATGGTTACACAAGTCCAATGCTTTTCAAATGCGCTGGGGGAAAGCACAAGCGTACACTTCAGGAGAAAGGACATATTGGGAAGCAGCCTTTCTCTCCCTCTGTCTGTAATACTTTCCTCTGATAAATATTGTATAGTGTAATAGTGTAATTGGTGTGTTTTGAGGGTGTGTGTCGATATTGTGTTGTGTTTTATGTACATGTGATGTGTGTATAATTTGTTTATTGGTGGTTATTATTTTCTTGTCTGTAATGTACTGTGGAATATATATATTTTATTTTCCCACCTCCTTTCCTTCTGTCTTTACCGCTCCTCTTCTTTTCCTCTCTCTCTCTCTCTCTCTCTCTCGCTCTCGCTCTCCCTTTTTCTCCTTATTTCCCACTGTTGCCAAGGAAACAGTGGAAGAGAGCATTCTGGGACTTTTGTGCAAAGCATTCTGGGTTAGATTATTAAAATGAATGATTTGCATAATTCTTTCACTTTAATAATGTGTAAAATGTGTTGCACTATGGGTTGTAAGTAGTCAAATCCGATAATGCTACATGTGGTCATCAAACTATGCTCCCACGATGCACTGAGTTCACGTTGTATCATTATACTTTTTTATTCTACGGTCTTTGTTTATCATTTTAGTGTTTTTCTTTTTATTCTCATGTACTATTAATTATAATGTATTATTTGTCGAAAGACCTCATCAAATCCAGAAGTGGCCTCTATCCCTATTAACCCTAGACAGACTGATCCGGGACCAGGGTGAATCCCCCTCCCTAAGGACTCCTAGTGGAGCAGAGTGCCTTTGTCCTGTAAGAGCTGATCTAGGACCAAAGTGTTCCCCTGGGGCTCTTACACCGAGAGCAGCTTGAGTGGCACTTACAGCCTGTCAGGCTCTGCTTTTAAAACACTGGAGTAGTCCAGGGTTGCTTCCGAAATGGCACCCTATTCCCTATGAAGATAACTACCCTCTATGTGCACTGGTCAAAAGTAGTGCACTGTATAGGGAATAGGGTGCCATATGTGACTGGAGTGGGTTCGTTTAGAATCTGGGGTCCGTACAATTCATCTCTCTCATGTGCGCTGTTCCAGTTGATCTCCTCTACCATTGATTTCCCCCCATAGACACAAAGCACCACCGCCATTAGGCTGCTACTCTCTCTGTGCTGCACTCGGAATCAGTGATGGACGGAAGGAGATGCCATTCCACAATGGTGTTCTCTCTCTCTCTCTCTCTCTCTCTCTCTCTCTCTCTCTCTCTCTCTCTCTCTCTCTCTCTCTCTCTCTCTCTCTCTCTCTCTCTCTCTCTCTCTCTCTCTCTCTCGCTCGCTCGCTCGCTCGCTCGCTCGCTCGCTCGCTCTCTCGCTCTCTCTCTTCCCCTCCCTTTTTCTCTTTGACACTTTGTCCCTCCCCCCCCTCCCCCACACACATTTTAATTAGCAATCTCATGGCACCCATTTTGTTATTTAAACCAGGCTGTCTTGATAATCAATGGCCTTTTAGAATGGACTTTGATTATTGGCAGCAGACTTTGCCTGGGGTTTGCCTCAGGATCCCTGTAGGTCTATATACCTGGGTATGTGATGCAGGGATGGTAAAACTGCAGATAAATCCAATGCTGTACATGACCATATGCGCTCAACCCCCCTCGATCTAAATCAATAGGATGTCTTTTAGAATCAGCAGGTGAAAAGACTGTCTGCAAAATCAGGCAGGCACGATTATATATTATGTTAACACATAGACTGGGATATACTGCATGTGACAGTGACATAGAGTCCGCATTATGTCAACACATAGACTGGGATATACTGCATGTGACAGTGACATAGAGTCCGCATTATGTCAACACATAGACTGGGATATACTGCATGTGACAGTGACATAGAGTCCGCATTATGTCAACACATAGACTGGGATATACTGCATGTGACAGTGACATAGAGTCCGCATTATGTCAACACATAGACTGGGATATACTGCATGTGACAGTGACATAGAGTCCGCATTATGTCAACACATAGACTGGGATATACTGCATGTGACAGTGACATAGAGTCCGCATTATGTCAACACATAGACTGGGATATACTGCATGTGACAGTGACATAGAGTCCGCATTATGTCAACACATAGACTGGGATATACTGCATGTGACAGTGACATAGAGTCCGCATTATGTCAACACATAGACTGGGATATACTGCGTGTGACAGTGACATAAGAGTCCGCATTATGTCAACAAATAGACTGGGATTTACTGGTTGTGACAGTGACATAGAGTCCTGGAGGGTGTGGGTCTGTGCATGCTTGTGTATGTGTGTGTGTTATTTATTGTCCTATCTCGGTTATTAACGCCAACATGGAATCATTTCTACTGTATATACTCTGGTTATCCTCTGTATATACAGAATATATATGTGTAGCAGTGTTAGTACAACAAACTGTTTCCTGTTTCTTAGATTACCTCCAATATTACCATAATACTAAACTAACCCTTTTCACCTCCATAGAATATATATTTCTCTGTCTGTCCTGTCTCCCCCCCTCTCTTCCTCTCCATCTTACTTTTTTACCCTCTCTCTCTTCCACCCTCCCCCTTTCTCTCTCTTTCTCCCCCAGTCTCTCTCTTTCTCCCCCAGTCTCTCTCTTTCTCCCCCAGTTTCTCTTTTTCTCCCCCAGTCTCTCTCTTTCTCCCCCAGTCTCTCTCTTTCTCCCCCAGTCTCTCTCTTCCACCCTCCCCCTTTCTCTCTCTTTCTCCCCCAGTCTCTCTCTTTCTCCCCCAATCTCTCTCTTCCACCCTCCCCCTTTCTCTCTCTTTCTCCCCCAGTCTCTCTTTTCTGCCCTCCCTCCTCTCTCTCTCTCTCTCTCTCTCCCTCTCTTTCTTTTCCACCCCCATTCTGTCTCTCTCTCTCTTGTTCTCTCTCTCTCTCTCTCTCTCTCTCTCTCTCTCTCTCTCTCTCTCTCTCTCTCTCTCTCCATCATGTGCCACTATCAAGGTACATGCAATATGCATTAGGAAAAGAACAGTTGGATTAGATTCTTCAATCAGGAGGAGATGTAGTAGGTTTATTCATTCATCTATAGTGCCCCTCTCCCTCTCCCCATCGTAAGTAATGTGTGTTCTGCATGTGTGTTCATGTATGGTGTCCATGTGACATAGCAGAGAGCTGGCCGTCTAGGCCTCAGCGTGGTCTCCTATGAATCAACTCCATGTTCTTTGGGGATAAGGTGTTTGTGTTTTAAAACGGGGTTCAGTTTGTCATGCTATGTCTAATACATACAGATTGTCTACTGTATGTATGGTTACTGTGCCAATTGTGTTGTCTGTCATACATCCATAAATGTGAAAAATGTGTTTCAAATATTGCCTCGGGTGATTACAAATCTACATGTTGCTTCGTAATGTGACATAACAATAATCAGCCAATGCAAATATATAATACGTTGTATACAATATATAATACAAAAAAGTGGGAAAGTAATAAGAAACATTTATGCAAATTAAGATATTTAAAACTATTAAAATAAAATGTACTATACTTTAGCAGTTTAAAACAATGTGCAGTATATGCATATATTTAATACTACAGTGATAGACACTACAGTGATACCACAGTGATGCTACACTAATACCACAGTGATACGATACTTCAGTGATACTGTACTACAGTAATACTACTACAGTGATACCACAGTTGTACTACAGTGATACTGTACCACAGTAATACTACTACAGTGATACCACAATTGTACTTCAGTGATACTACAGCACACATATGATTGAACTCTATTGCTACAAAGGTATCTGCTGCACAATACTGGAGTATATAGCCTATACAGTATCTGACAACTACCTGAGCATGCATATTTATTTACATTCACTACCAACGATCCAAACACTAGATGTACTACAAAATGGCTGCCATAACAAAGTATATAACAACTCTGATATTGGAAACCTTATCTGCATGTGGATTTGCACTGGGGGAAATATTTGCCCCCTTGTACCCCCTTGTTTCCCTCAATCCCCTCAATCCCCTCCCCCTCTCAGACTAACTTCCATGTTCCATCCCATCCCCAGGACATCCCCAGTCATTGCACCTGCGTAGCATAACTAAAGTTTGACCTGAGGTACGTACAACCGACTAGCTTCCTGCCCTCCTCCTCTGTAATACAATCTTCACACTATCAAGCCAACCCGAACCATACTGAACCAAACTGAACAATCCTGAACCATACTGAACCATACTGCGCTGGCTCACAAATCTTATTTTCACATTGTCCATTCCAGCTGAGTTCCAGCAACTGTAGTGGATGCGTAACCACTAACCAGGCCAGCGCAGTACAGCTTGGTTTGGCTCGGCTCTGTTTGGCTCGGTAGTGTGAAAAGGGTACAGGAGGAACAAGCTGGTATGTCACGGCTTTGGCAGGAACAGTGCTGCATTCTGCTGCATTAAACAACCAGGCTTTGCCATGAAGTCCTTGTAGAGTGGCGTGAATGTGTTCAACCTGATATATGTAAGGATTTAATGCAAGAACGGAGTAGAATGACGTCCATTAGCTTTTACAAATCTAAACGTTTTTTAATAGTCTGAGATCTAATAGCATTGATCATCTTTGATAGTGAAGCAAAATGCATGTTTCCCAAGCTAGAACGCTTCGGCAATTGATATTGTGTGACCTCGCAACTTCTTGGCCAAACTATAGATCGCATACCAGCAGGCCAGCTTCAATTCATCTTGTTTTATGGTGTGTGTGTGTGTGTGTGGGTGCGTGCGTGCGTTCGTTAGTTTGTTTGTTCGAGTGTGTGTGTGTGTGTGGTAGTACAGTATGCATTTGTGTCAAGAATTAAGCTATGAAACAGAGTTAAGTTCTCCAGAGTGCTAATCAAACAATGGGAGTTCCTGATAAAGACAAAAATAGATCATATTTGTACCGTTAATTGGCAAATGTATTATTATTATAATTATTATAATATTATTTAGCACTCTTTGTTGATATTTATGGTTTGACATTTTTTTTGCGATAATTTAATGAACCATTTTTGCTTGTACTTCTATCTCTCTCTCTCTCTCTCTCTCTCTCTTTCTCTCTGTCACCCCCTAGTTGTAAGGTGCATGTTGCATGGCGTGTTGGGTGCTGTGAAGGAGGTGATCTGGGTAACGTTAGATGAACAGTATGGCTAATGACTATTGGCCAATCAAATTGTCACTACCAACCACACATCCGCCTATCTATCCATTGTATTTA
Source organism: Oncorhynchus mykiss (assembly GCF_013265735.2). Classification (NCBI taxonomy): domain Eukaryota; kingdom Metazoa; phylum Chordata; class Actinopteri; order Salmoniformes; family Salmonidae; genus Oncorhynchus; species Oncorhynchus mykiss. The sequence continues at coordinate 62,315,209 of NC_048576.1, forward strand.
CACACAGCCTAGTTCTAAGACATTATATAGGTCTGGGAGTTTTGTCCAGACCACCTGATCCGACCAAGAAATTCCCAAGGCTCTAGTTCAGAGTTATATAACGAGGGCCCAGAGTTTTCCCCAACCCTGTGACCTGACCAAGGAAAGCCTCCCGGCCCTGACTCATGACATTACAATTCAACAAATGAGTCATTACGCTTGGTATGGCTGGATTCCGTCCAACGGTCACCAGCCGTTACCAAAGGCTACCAGTGTTTACTCATGGTTACCACGTTGTTCTTTCCCACCTCAACCTCTCCTGAGCAGGGCATTTGTCCCTATCCCGGTCCTGTCCTGGTCTCAGTGAGCTGAGCTAAGCAAGGCTTCGTGAAAGTCTTTTTTTTAAAAACATGTCATTACTGTAGGACACGATAGGCCAACTGGTTGGGGGGGTATCGAGCCCAATCAACCCCCCCCCCCTCCCCCCCACTCTTCCTAACACACTCTTCCTAATCAACTAAGAGCTGCAGGGCTGGGATTGATGAGGGCTGTTACAAGGGTCGACGTCTCGAACACGAGAGTTTGATTAGAGAAAGACCAATGCAGGAGGTTATCCTACACAGCTATGCACTGTACCTTTGAATAATAATAATGTGTGTACTGTACCCTACACCTAAAGTGATGCTAGTCAGATCCATGTGTAAAGATATCAAAACGGTAATTCATGCTAATGCGTAAATATACTGTAATTAGAGAGTAGACACATGCTAATGCGTAAATATACTGTAATTAGAGAGTAGACACATGCACATACATTTACACAGCATTCATTTGACACATTAACAGTACATGTTGTGAATCCAGAATCCTGGAAATGACTGTACCCTCAAACAGGCACACAAACCATTAAAACACACACACACACACACACACACACTCTCTCTCTCTCATCACACCCACTCGGCCAAAGAGGAGTGGTCAGGTTGTGAGGAACACGATGACCCAGATCTGTCGCATAGCTGTACTACCCGGGCAGTATTACTCAGCATGCCTCCTGTTCACAGCACCAGCCCATGACTGGGTGGCTCCTATAGGCTATGTATTAATGTAAGAGCCTGACTAGCTAATCCGGCCGCAACAACATTAGCCCAGTGCTCCCCAACCCCAAACCTGCCCCATCGGTGTGGTGTTCTAAATTCCAGACAGAGGCACAATCTGTTTTCTGGAGAGGATGGAAGTCCAGTAATGGTATTAACACCTGGTAATTGTGATAGTAATTCAGTGTTGTATTATTTTGTTTTGTGTTCTTTTCAGATTTTTATATTGTTTGTGATGACCCATGTTTTGTCCCTCATTTTGTTTGTTGGTTTGTGTCATTGTGAGGAGAGGGATGGGAGCCTACAACCTCTCCCCGTGCTGTTGGCGACTATGGCCCACATTTAATCAACTACAGATATTGGAAGAAACCGCACTACCTGCTGAAAAAAAAATCTGCATAGGCCAGTCTTCGTTGCATTTCCTCTGGTGACCAGCCTTCGTTGCGTTTTCTCTGGTGACCAGCCTTCGTTGGGTTTTCTCTGGTGACCAGCCTTCATTGGGTTTTCTCTGGTGACCAGCCTTCATTGGGTTTTCTCTGGTGATCAGCCTTCGTTGGGTTTTCTCTGGTGACCAGCCTTCGTTGCATTTTCTCTGGTGACCAGCCTTCGTTGGGTTTTCTCAGGTGACCAGCCTTCGTTGGGTTTTCTCTGGTGACCAGCCTTCGTTGGGTTTTCTCTGGTGACCAGCCTTCGTTGCATTTTCTCTGGTGACCAGCCTTCGTTGGGTTTTCTCTGGTGACCAGCCTTCGTTGCATTTCCTCTGGTGACCAGCCTTCGTTGGGTTTTCTCTGGTGACCAGCCTTCGTTGGGTTTTCTCTGGTGACCAGCCTTCGTTGCATTTCCTCTGGTGACCAGCCTTCGTTGGGTTTTCTCTGGTGACTAGCCTTCGTTGTGTTTTTGCCAGTGACCAGCCCAATCTGACAAGGTAAAAATCTGTCATTCTGCCCCTGAGTAAGGCAGTTAACCCACTGTTCCCCGGGCGCCGAAGACGTGGATGTCGATTATGGCAGTCCCCCGCACCTCTCTGATTCAGCGGGGTTGGGTTAAATGCGGAAGACCCATTTCAGTTGAATGCATTGTTGTACAACTGACTAGGTATCTCCCTTTCCTTTGTTGGGTTTTTGCCGGCGACCAGACTTCGCTGTGTTTTTGAGACTGATGACCAACAGTAAGCTGGTCACCCGCAAAACCAGCATCAAGTCCCATTATGCTGGCTTGAAAAGGAATTTAGAATTCCTATTGGAATCCAGACTAAATAGTGATATCCAATAATTGGACCATTCACTCACTTTCTATGCAAAAATGTAGATATTGAAACAAACAATTCTAAAGACAGCAATAGAGCATGCTGGGAAATATGATAATGATGGGTGTGGTTTCGGAGGCCAGCTGGACCAGCATACACACAAAGAAAAGGTTCTTCAGGGGTTCTTTGTCAGGGGTGATGTGTGTAACACTGCTTATCAGGAAGGGTTCACTACTGTTGTGATGGTTGTGAAGAACCACCATGTTTTCTGTTTATGCTATAAAATGCACTGTTAAAAGTTTGTTATTTTACGGTACACTACAGGCTACTGCTTGCAGTAAAAGTAAGGTAAACAACAAGTTACTCAAGTTTTTCTGACAAATTATTATTATCATTTTTTCACCTTTATTTAACTAGGTAGGCTAGTTGAGAACAAGTTCTCATTTACAACTGCAAACTGGTCAAGATAAAGCAAAGCAGTGCAACACAAACAACACAGAGTTACACATGGGATAAACAAATGTACAGTCAATAACACAATAGAAAAATCTATATACAGTGTGTGCAAATGTAGTAAGATTAGGGAGGTAAGGCAATAAATAGGCCATAGTGGCGAAATAATTACAATTTAGCATTAACACTGGAGTGATAGATGAGCAGAAGGTGAATGTACAAGTGGAGATACTGGGGTGCAAAGGAGCATAAAGAAATTATAACAATATGAGGATGAGGTAGTTGGGTGGGCTATTTATAGATGGCCTGTGTACAGGTGCAATGGTCGGTAAGCTGCTCTGACAGCTGATGCTTAAAGTTAGTGAGGGAGATATAAGACTCCAGCTTCAGTGATTTTTGCAATTCGTTCCAGCCACTGGCAGCTAGAGAACTGGAAGGAAAGGTGGCCAAAGGAGGAATTGGCTTTGTGGGTGACCAGTGAAATGTACCTGCTGGAGCACGTGCTATGGGTGGGTGCTGCTATGGTGACCAGTGAGCTGAGATAAGGCAGGGCTTTACCTAGCAAAGACTTATAGATGACCTGATGGGTTTGGCGACGAATATGAAGCAAGGGCCATTCAACGAGAGCATACAGGTCACAGTGGTGGGTAGTATTTGAGGCTTTGGTGTCAAAACAGATGGCACTGTGATAGACTACATCCAATTTGCTGAGTAGAGTGTTGGAGGCTATTTTGTAAATGACATCGTCAAAGTTAAGGATTGATAGGATAGTCCGTTTTTACGAGGGTATGTTTGGCAGCATGAGTGAAGGATGCTTTGTTGCGAAATTGGAAGCCAATTCTAGATTTTATTTTGGATTGGAGATGCTTGATGTCTGGAAGGAGAGTATACAGTCTAACCAGACACGTAGGTATTTGTAGTTGTCCACAGAACCGTCCAGAATAGTGATGCTAGATGGTCGGGCGTGTGCGGGCAGCGATCTGTTGAAGAGCATGCATTTAGTTTTACTTGCATTTAAGAGCAGTTGGAGGCCACGGAAGGAGTGTTGTATGGCATTGAAGCTCATCTGGAGGTTTGTTAACACAGTGTCCAAAGAAGGGCCAGAGGTATACAGAATGGTGTCGTCTGCGTAGAGGTGGATCAGAGAATCACCAGCAGCAAGAGCGACATCATTGATGTATACAGAGAAAATAGTTGGCCTGAGAATTGGACCCTGTGGCACCCCCATAGAGACTGCCAGAAGTCCGGACAACAGGCCCTACGATTTGACACACTGAACTCAATCTGAGAAGTAGTTGGTGAACCAGGTGAGGCAGTCATTTGAGCCAAGGCTGTTGAGTCTGCCAATAAGATATGAAGGTGTTATTGCTGTAAGATGACGGTTTGCTGCTGAATGTTGGTTACTTGAGACTATACCCAACTGGGGGTTTGAACTGGTTGTTAATGACCTGAATGACCTGCTAACCCCACCAGGTCTGTGGGCATAACAGAGATTGGCCACAGAGAAACAACAAATGTCGGTACATATAAGTGTCTTATATCGACTGAAAACTTAAATTCTTGTTAGTATAACTGCATGGTCCAATTTACGGTAGCTATTACTGCGAAAACAAATGCCATGCTATTGTTTGAGGAGAGCTCCTAACAACAAAACACTTTTTTCACCGCGATAGGATTGATAAATTCACCTCTGAAAGTGAAATGTGTACTTAAATCAGAGCAAGATTTCAGAATGTATCATCGAAAGGGTCCCAGAGATAACATGAAGTGTCGTTTTGTTAGATAAAATCATTTTTCATATCCTAAAAAGGTCCATATAGCATGCAAGATCGATTTTGTATTTCCACTCGTTCAATTTGCAAAGAAAGGAATCTGTGAAAATCTCACCCTAAACGTGTAAAATCACGTTCGTATGTATTCCTCAGAGATCCTAGAATGTAACAAGACTTCACTATATCGTTAGGGGTGTAGTACATCCTATAGGACACCATATTTGGTCAGAGAGCAACGCCTTCATGGCACGCCGATGATGCGGGCGGTCTTCACTTGAATGACTGTGTCTTTGTCAAATAAGCACCAATCAGGGTCAAATAAAGCCAACTAAATAGCTAGTGAGCTGGGCTTTACGGGAGTATCTGGAAACCCTGTGTCTGTTGCAAAATGTAGGTGCTACCCTTTTGAGATAGCATGCCTTTTCCTTTTGGACCAAAATTATAAGAATATTATGAAGTTATAAAAACTGATTGTTTTGCAAATGTTGAACGTATAATAAGGCAACTAATACTGGAAAAGCTAAATAAAAGTCCAAGTATACAGATTTGACAATTTTCTTGCAGAAAAATGTAATATGATTGCAAATGTTTCTCACGATTTGCCCATATATACCTAGGTGACTTCACACTAAATGTCCTGCAGCTTGCTCATACTTCAAGTTATCCGTCTGAACATACACGGCACAAACACTGCTGCCATCTTGTGGACACCATCGGAATTACAACCAGAGTGAATGCTGGAACTGGGACCTTTCTCTTGCATTTCAAAGATGGTGGTAGAAAAAAAAACTGTTTTGTTCTTTGTCATTTCTTCTACCAGATCTATTGTGTTATATTCTCCTACATTCAATTCACATTTCCACAAACTTCAAAGTGTTTCCTTTCAAACGGTACCAAGAATATACATATCCTTGCTTCAGGGCCTGAGCTACAGGCAGTTAGATTTGGGTATGTCATTTAGGCGGAAATTGAAAGAAAGGGGGCTATCCCTTAGAAGTTTTAAAGAGCTGCACTGTTAAGAGGTAGCGGCAGGGTAGCCTAGCGATTAGAGTGTTGGACTAGTAACCGAAAGGTTGCAAGATCGAATCCCTGAGCTGTCCTTCTGCCTTTGAACAGGCAGTTAACCCACTGTTCCTAGGATGTCATTGAAAATAAGAATTTGTTCTTAACTGACTTGCCTAGTTTAATAAAGGTTAAAAAAGAGGTTACTGTGCATTTCAGTAGTGATGAGAAACCGAGGCTTTCTGAAGGCTTTGAAGCTTTCACCAAATTGTGCTGAAAAACACTTCATTATCTGTTCACAATGTTGCATCTCCTGGTCAGCAATAAATAGCAGCGTATGATTATCATATCATATAAAGTCTTTCTTTCTCTACTGTTTTCATCAAAACCCCTATAATCAGTTGGAATACCAGCCTCACATCTGTCATCATGCTTCAAGTTTACTATTTTTCATAATCTGAATCTATGACACCATTTAGGATGCTGAAGACATATACTATACCAAATAAAACAAATGATTTGAACACCAGTGTAGAAAGTGTGGTTTCACGCAAAACAATTTTCTAAATAGTGTGCCTTCAACAGGATTCGACCTCATACCCTCACGTCCCTGAATTGTTCCCTACTCTACCTGATAAATTACTGGTCAGATTAAAGTATTTGTACAAAATCATTACTCATTACTCGTATATTTGTAATTACAGTGTCCAGTAGAGGTCAATGTTTGAAAGCAGCTTGGAATCGAAGAAAGCACCTGAACCACGGCGAAATCAGTGGGATCTCTCATTTTGAAACTTACGGTTTGAAAAAAGCACGGAGTCGAACGAAGCCTCGGACATCATTGATGACGTACCACTGATAAAGGGATGCACGCATCGGCACACTGCTTCGAAGTTAGCTGCTTAGCAATTTCGACACATGCCTCGGGGCTCCGGTACCAAACGTAGCATGACTACATTTCACAGGTACTTAATGGAAACGAGTTTGGCTCGAAGTTGCTTTGAATTCTGCGTTACCTAATTGGCAACCAGTTAAAAATTCACGGTAACGTAATAGCCAGTAACTTCTAGTAACTCACTGGCAACTAACTGCCAGTAACTTACTGGCACCTTAACTGGCAACCTAACTGGCAGCCAGATGTCAGTAAGTTATTGTAAAGTGCACAGGAACTTACTTGCAGTCAGTAGCTCACTGTACCTTCCCTGAACCTTTCTGATTACAAGATAGTGTATAACATTAGGTGACAACTACTCAGCATTCTTTGTGGTGAGCGCACTTGGGAACCAGCCTCACCTGGCCTCAACCTCTTGGTTGGTAGCAAACTGACCGTCCTGTCACACCATCAGGTCAGTGAGCATGACAGAGGTCGTCCACAGTAAGTTACTGTGAATTGTACAATAACTGCTTGCAGCAAGCTAACAGTAAGTTAAGGAAAATTAAACATGAACTTCCTGATGAAAAACGGCCATTAAGTTACTGGGAAATGCACAGTAACCTCTTAACAGTGCAGCTCTTGATTGTCACAAACTCTTACAATGTAGAACTGTAGAACTGGGACCGGACAAATGAGGCGCTCAACCTTCATCTTCTTCCATGATGTCATGCACAAACAAACGTTTAAGGGCATGTCGTTACCTATTGTGCTGGAATCAATCATGATCTGTCCAATTCTGTACAACCACGAAAATAAAAACCAGATAAATCCCTACTAACTTCTTCCTCACCGACTCCCAAAACCCCTCCCAAACCCCCCTACCCCATTAAACTTGACCTATATAATACTGAAACACTCCACCTGTAGGATTGTTCAGCAGTAACATTTATTATCCCCCAATGTCTCTTTTGCGGTCTCCACAATAACCTTAAACGGCAGGGTAGCCTAGTGGTTAGAGCGTTGGACTAGTAATGAAGGTTGCAGGTTCAAATCCCTGAGCTGACAAGGTACAAAACAGGCAGTTAACCCACTTTTCCTAGGCTGTCATTGAAAATAAGAATTTGTTCTTAACTGACTTGCCTAGTTAAATAAAGATAAAATAAAAACCTTAAACCTGTGTTCTCCCCCCGCACAATTACAACACTTAACCTTCACATTGCTCCCACATTCACCGTAATCATGTTCCCCTTGACACATCTTTACATATCCCATTCTTTGACATTTAAAACACTGCAATGGGGACGGGACAACATCTCTGACATTGAAACTAAGGAATCCTCTCTGTACTTTCCCAGGCATAACCTTCTCAAACCTGAGCAGCACTGCTAGGCTTCACTTCTTTGACCCTCTTTCCTACTGATCAACCTTTTGGCCTCAATCACACTTCCTCCCCTTCACATGTTCTTTAATATTATCTGTGGACATAGATATCAGGACCACAGTGATGACTCCCCTCAATATAGCATAATCACCAGGGACATGGCTTTTAATCTTCTTCCCATTAAAGCTTTTCCATTTTCAGAATATTGTCTTGCTGAGCCTGTCTACCACACGATATTAACAGTCTACCATTTCCAACGAACCAAGCTAATTTGACCTACATTTATCTCAGTTAGTCAGGTAGGGTGTGAATGAGGCCCTGTGGTGTTTCCACTCCGACACATTATTACTTTTGCTTCCTACCTTGGAGCTCTTTATGCTTTCTTAACTAAACGCTCCACTGCTTTCAGTATCATGATCTCTCTTCTTCCTACGTCTTTCCACTACAGACCATTTCAGGTCCTTGACCCTCATCCTCCCGTTCCATACCATCGGGACTGACACCCATATTTGTTCGCCTTCCAGCACAGCTGTTGCTTCATCAACTTTTTCTCCATTTCGTCTGCACTACTCGCCACCATTCCGACTCCTAGACACCACACATTACACCTAGATGATTGCACCGATTTTCAATGTCTGCACTCATTGAGCAGCACACTGCACTGTGCGATAGTTCTACCTCCTCAACCTTCATCAACGTAACGATAAAACCTCTTAAACTGGTACAATACTTCCACTCACAATTGGCAGAAATACAACATATTTTAGACCATGCCCCCCAAATATGCTAATTTTCCCCGCCAGCACATTGCCCCCACATACATTTCAATGTGCAGTGAAAGTAAGGTAAACAACAAGTCATTTCAAAAACAATAACACCTTAAATCAACTGTAAAAAAAGCAATAATTGAAAGTTAACACGCACAAAATGCGTATCAGCCAATGAAAAGCGTTGATTTAATTGCATGTGACCGAATGCTAAGTTGTAGCTGGTCCCATCAGATAACATGGTACAAATGAACCCTATGCAAACTTCAACAGGTGGTACTGATTATATCCTGGCACAGGTGCGTCAGACAATTAAAATTGTCGAAGCAGTTGGAAGTGTCCTTGACATAACTAAGTCTAACAGCATGTTCATGTTCATCAAAGCAATTATCACATGTATTTGACTGACTGGTCAAATTGCTCTCTGTGTCAAGTGCCTAGTCCACGTAATTGTTGCAGATTGTGGCAAGGGTTTGAATCTCACATGAGTTTCCCCCCTTTGAAATGTTGATTTACATGTATTGTGTTAGTGTGCAGTGCTTGAATTGGACTAAAATAGGTGCCGGTACTCATTTTGGGTGCCGGTACTGTTTATATTTAAGTGCAGGAACTGTACAATACTTTTGAGCTAATATTTTATAAGGGTTGCAGTAGAACATTTTGAGGTGCCGGTACTCAGTTCTGGTGAGCTCGTGCCCACGTGTTATTGTGTTGAAAAGGGACGCCTACAGCCAACAGCTTGAAAATGAAGATTATGAATGAATTTAATATGGAGCTACCTCTTTCTTCAGCCTTGCCCACAAACACATACAAATCGTATTACATTGGCTATATTACATGGTCGTGTACACGTAAATGTAGGGCCACAACATTTTATAGGCTACGCATTATTAGAATCATCCACTTCATCGCATGCGTTTTGAATCGAGCATCAAGGACCGGCAGTGAACAGGTTTATATTGTTGTAAGGACCTCATTTATATTTTCCCCGCGAAAGCACATGGATGTGTGTGAAACTCGTAAACAACAACGTGGGGTGTTAGTTTTAGCTAGTAGCCTAATCAAAGATGCATCAGTGCAATATTGGCACACGACATTTTGTTACAGTAGTAAACCTTGAATTTGCAGGTTTAAAATATCCCTCTAGTGGCCAGGGTTGACCTATTTTAAAGAAATTACATTGGTTGGTCGATATAAAGTCTAAGATCGTTCATATGCTGATGAAGAAGTTGTGCCAGGACATAATCAGTACCATTTGTTGAGGTTAGCATAGGGCTAATGTGTGCCATGTTATCTGATGAGACCAGCTACAATTTAGCGTCAGGGTTCTTCATGAGAGGGTTCTAATTGGAACTCAAAAGGTTTCCCCTACAGAGACAAATAAAAGGGTTCATGGCACCCTACAGTCATTCTGAAAAGTACCTTTTTTCTCATGGCTAACTACTGTACCAGGAAGTTTGAAAAGACAGGATGAGTGGGCGGGGAGCTTATATTCATGAGCTCGCTTTGACTGACAGCTCTTTGAAACTCCTATGTCAAGCAACTTGGCTGCAGTGTTGCAGTAAAATCCTCTCAAACTAATTTAGTGGTTCACTAAGCAACTCAAACAACATTGAAATTGCATTAATGATATCATTTTTTAAAATATATATATACATCTCCCATTTGGCATGTCTCTTGTGATGCGGTTCACAGCTGCACTGACGGATGTGTTGACTTGACAACTGCATCGCGGTTTTGAACGCCCCCTCATCTTCTAAACCATGGCAGTCATTCTGAATGCAGACTGTGGGAATCCTCTCTGGTTAGATTCCAATAGGAATTATACTTCACTTTGTAAGTCAGCATAATGTCCCTTGATGCTGGTTTTGATTTAGCTGTTACCAACAAAAACACAATGGAAACACAACGAAGGCTGGTCTGCCAGGATAACCAGCTAGACCATGCTGGTCGGACCAGTTAGATCCTACTGGTCGGCCAGCAGAACCCAGACCATGCTAGTCAGACCAACTTGACCAGCATCTGACCAGCACTGACCAGTATAGACCAGCATGAACCAGTTTGAAATGTATGCAGTTTTTTTTTTCTCAGCACGGCTGCAGATTTCATTCAGACTATTGATGCTGTATTTTAAGGGTAGATGTGGTTTTACAAAATCAAAATATCCAATGACAATGTCTGAGACGGCGTAAACCACAGCGTGGTTTACCTTTTATCTGTGATTGATTGAATCGGATCCCAGGTTTATGTTTGATGACATGTGATGTGACTGCCTTTCCGCCCTCATTCATTCCTAACCCAGGGCCACATTCTCTATTATCAGTAACGATGAAAAGGGAAAAAGTCCTTCATGACAACAAAAACAACACAAAGAAAGGACACATTAGGAGGAGATGTGGCTGCTTTGAGTTTAGAGAACAGAGGATCAAACCGATCCTGTTATGCCACCTAACCTGACAATTATACTGCTTGGTCAGATGTATTGAGGTTTATATCCACTTTTTCCTCTGAATTGTATCTTGGAAAAGAGCGACTCACTCTTAAAGGGGTGGTGTTAGATAACGGTCATGTTCCCCTGCTCAGACGTTGCTGACGGCACAGTCAATGACGTGGCATGCAACCATTGGTTGATGCATGTAATGTCCGAGCATAGTAATGTGACTTTTCGCTCACTCTTAAAGGGATGGTGTTTAGGCTCACTCTTAAAATGTGGTATTGGATTTTTGGCTCACCCTTGAAGGGGTGTTGTGAGATTATGGCAGATGTAACAACATCTTGAGCTTGTGTCAAACCTTGATCTATTTTGCTCTACCTGGACATTCTCCAGGGTATTGACATCTGTTCTCTAAAAATGTCAAACAGACCGACACAAGTTGTAGGAAATGCTGAGGAAGTAGTGCCAAAAACGGCATTCTGAACGCCATCGCAATCACTAGTTGGTAGTAATGCAAATTTGAACACTAATCTGGCATAATAATATGTGCATAGAGGCTCTCCACAACATGAAAAGGTGCAAAAATGGTGTTTTATGTTTACGTTCTACTACATCCCTGGGGAAGAAGGTAGGCTTGGACCATGAGAGGGAGTATGGGCCTGCATTCACAAACCGTCTCAGAGTCGGAGGGCTGATCAAGGATCAGGTCACCTCTGCACATTCAAATATTATCCTATTCATTTTATTCGTTATGATCTAGAAGGTCAAACTGACCCGAGATCATTACTACTGGGGCTCCGAGAGGAAGGTGTAAATGGTGAATAAGGGGAGGCAGCCAGGTTCGGTTGGGCCCGGTGAAGCTGTCAGTGTTTTCATAAGGTCTTCCACCACACACACACGCACGCGCACACACACACAATAAATGTTCTGCTGATGTTTCTGTTCCCAAATCCTGACGACTTCACCAGGTCCAAGTTGGTCACGTTGTTGTTATTCTGGGGAGGTGCTGAATAGAGCTTTGACTGTATGTACTGTTGCCCTGTCCGTATGTCTGTCCCTCTGAAGTCCGTCTGTCTGTCTGGAGGATTAGAATTCAGTGTTGGAGGCTAAAACATCTGGATGCCGAGTCTGCCCTCTCTCTTTCTCAATATCTCCCTTTTTCTGAGAGACACATGAGTGTACTTCCCAATCTTTGTGTATGCCAGAGGGAGCTAAAAGTCACTGGAGCTTGACACCAGCTGTTTTATCCATCAGTACTCTCCCCCCCCCCCCCCTACTATATTCTACTGTACTCTACAGTGCTGTAATCTACTGTGCTGTACTGTGTATGCTGACACTACTGACAGAGAGCACCATTTTGTATTGATGTGGCAAAATTTTGATGCCATATTTTCATAACTCATTTTCCTGTTTTGTCCTGTCTCTCCCGTCTGTCTGTCTTTCTCTCTGTCCCTTGTCTGTGGCCTTAACACTTGATTTGGATTTTCGGTTTGACTGTTGATTTGACTTGATTTGGTATGATTTTAATTTTTTTTTATTGTTTTTGTTTTTGGAAACCTATTTATTCATAACAATCGCTATTCCTTGCTATTTCTAATCCATTATATATTTTAACGTGACATCTTTCTCTGTCATCCAAATGATATCCATATCCTCCTTAAACATGAAAAAATAACATTATAATCATTAAAACATTTTATTTAACCACAAACATTAATGCAATTTAACTTTATTTTGTACCAAATGTCCTGCATTTAAACTTTTTTTAACCCTAAAACTACTTTTCCCAAAAACACCACTGTTAACTTCTGTCACCTCTCCGCTAACCCCTTGACCTCTAACCTAATGTAACCCTCTAACTATGACAACACGGTCACCACAGCGACAGGCTACGAGAAGTCTCGCAGCCTCAATAACATTTCGGGCATGTCAGGAGCCCCCATGCGCCTCACCCCCATCACCAACCCTTTCGAGCCCCCGGGAACCAACCTCCGCCGCTGTCACTCCCCCATCCCCTCCATTTTGTAGCGTCATGATGTGGAGAAGCAAGCCAACAAGTCAACTACAGAAGGAGCATCAGGAAAGAGAGACATACCAACACCACTGTAATCCCAGTGCTCCCATTTATATTAGTCCAATAGTGATAATGATAATGAGCTGTAGGGGGTGCCATTTAGCCACATTTAATAATGCTCTATATTGAAGGCCAGGTAGATGGGGACATGCAGTGTATAAGAGACTTAGAATGAATAGAGAAAATATCCACTATGACTACATGCACTTTCCCACCACATGCGATGTGCAATATGTTAAGCCAAGCCGAAGCAAAAATGTTAAGAGGTATTCAGCGTTAGTCTACAGCAATCTTACGCCTGTTGGAGCAATGAGAACACACATCACCACACACACACACACATACACTATCCCTCGCTCTCTCTCTCTCATACACACACACACACACGTATACTCTCACACACTTGCCTTATTAACAGGGATTGAGTGTAGGTTAGTGATTTGGACTGATAAATAATGTAGTGAGCTACAATAGCAGGCCTCCCTGTATTATAGTAAATGTGTGCTGTTCTTGCACTCCGTATTGCCACTAATCCTAAAGAGCTCCTTAGTCAAATGAGACTTGTTCTGATACTCTACACCCCCACACGACATCAAGCCTCAACAGCAAACCCATCCACTCACTCACACACACACACGCATCGCTTGTATTTGGGATGAGGAACACACTTACAGTAACTAACACCAACAAAATATCGAATATATATTAAAATGCATGCATTTGGGTTTTTTGAAGAAAAAAAAATCACACAAAGAAATTCTTATATTTAACAGAAAATCTTTGAAAAGAAAAAGAGGCAAGCCCAAAGTAAGAAAAGTATTTTTTTAGTAGCACCCATAAAACAAGCCATGTACTGGTTAGTGCTAGATCTCCCAGGGGGGATGACTCAATGGACCGTTAAATGTGTTTCCGTGTGCTGAAAGTAGACTGTATCACACACACAGGCACACACTTATAGAGACTCATGACCGATCAAACAGCAATGTATCATTTTAAAAGCTGGGGGGTGCTAGAGAGTTGTACTATACTAGCATTCATTCACTACTACAGTTATTATCATTATCATTATTGATGTTATCAGTGCCATGTAGAGAGCTGGAGAGAACGCAAAGCGTTCTGGGGGCTTTTGTGCAATACACAGACTCTGATGAAAGCCTGAACAACGGCCATCAATGTTTTAAAGAAGAGATTCCGAATAGCATCCTAACCCACAGAGAGGGAGGACATAACAAACTATTTTTATAATGGTTTTGAGGATTAAAGGGCAGAAGGGATGGATTCTCTCTTCTTTCTCTAGGGGGCGGGGTTAGGTGTGGTAGAGAAGATGGGGTGGGGGTGGAACTCTCATTCCCATTGGTCGGGAGCAGTGAAAGGGACCATCGAAGCAGGGATCGGTATTTCTCATCATTGACCATATACCGGCCCTACCCGCCCTCCCTGCCCTCTTGTATGCAGGTGCATGAAATGAAGCTTCTTTCTCTTTTTCTAAATATGGCTCCTCAGAAATCAAATCTGTACACATATCAAACTATACCTTTCAGTCTGCACATGTCAGTGTCAGGAGGGTGTGGCTATAATCAGAAGTGGCTTTGGGTCACCCGTTAGACAAGAGATCAATTTTGGTCTTTCACTTCCTCAATCCTTTGTTGTCTTCCTGTATCGAGCATTTCACCACATCGCCACACTCACAATGACTCCTATGATTTGAGTGTAGTGATTTTTTTTCAGTTTTCTTTTTTTCTTTTTCTCTTTTGTCCTTTTTGACCCCCCCACCCCCACCCCCACCCACCTCCCGGTCCTGGCTGCTGAACCATCGCTCCTCACAATAAAAGAGGGCACCGTGAATGGAGGATGGACTGACAGCGCTTGGTAGAAGAACAGAACGAAACAATGATCAAATTAACAAAAAAGGCAACATACATATATAGAAATATGCAATGTATAGAAATATATTTGTATCTATGTATAGTTAATCCTATGGAGATATGCTGTATATCTGTGGCGCACATGGGAGTTGTGTGGCTTTGAGCACACAGACATGCATCTACCTTTGGTCCAAGATGCAAGAGTGCCAATTCATCAGAATTATACATCATTCCTTTCTTTCTCACTGTTTTCTGGGGGGGGGGGGGGGGGGGGGGGGGAGTGTTGAAGGAGGACAAATGTTTTCCCTCCATACCAGACATCAGAAAAAAAGAGACCAAAACTTCCTAAAATCCCAATTTCTTTTGAAATTTTGTTGAAATCTAGAAGATGACGAGGTTATAGTGACAATGTTTTAAAAAATATATATATATCTTGATATACCCAATGTCGATATTTTAATTATTGTCACTCTTATGGATTGTATATTTTCATTTTAGTGGTTGATTTACAGAAATGTTTATTTTTGTATTTTCCGATGTTACTGTCGATTTTATTATTGATATTTATTGGCATAGAATGTTGCCGCCTATTAAGGTAATGCTTATGTCTCTAACTGTTCGTATCCAGTTCAGTTGCTTGAAATGTGTCTGTTTGATTTGACGTGATTTTTGGGGGGGTTTGACCTTCCCATCTCTCCCCGTCCTCATTTCTCACTCTGCCACCTCCTCTCTCACTAGAGACAGAGGGTTGTGTAAGGACTGAAGGTGAAATCTTTTCACATTTCGTAGAAATGGCATTCTCTATGACTCACATTAACATTAGCCTTATAAAGGTGTGGACTGTATACACTCTAGATAGTGTTAAGCTAAAAAAGCTATTAGGGCAACCTCGCTCAGCCATCGAAGCAAAAAAAATACAATTAGACAAAACCCTTAGATAATTCAAAGCTCCGGACTCGTTCGGTTGAGAACTGTGTCCTCTACAGGCTCAAGTAATACTGTGAGAAGGTTTGACGTTTTATTAGTTTAAAATATGAACTGTTGTTGTGAGTCACGTGACTTAACTCCATATCTGCATTTCATATCTGCACATATCCAATGGTAGCCCGAGTGCCAGCTGATTCGTGCTCTATTACCAAGTCCTTGTCACTCATTGTCACATCAAACATGTCATGTTTAGCTTGCCAATGACATAGGAGTTGGATAGACAGCACAAACAGATCTGGGACCATGCTAATTCAATAGGAGTGGGTGAGAATCCGAAAAGCCTTCATCTGTGTAGTTTGAGGTGGGAGTGACAGGGAGGGTGAAAGCTTGACCTATGACTATGGTTGGGGTGGACTCCATTTTGATTGCAGTCAATTCAGGGGATGCATTGAATCTCAATTCATTCATTGAAAATCAGCTGTTATATTAAATGTCGGATTCGTTTCAATGAATGGTTTGGATTTTTATTCACCTCCAGAGTTGATATAATATAAATGGAATTCACCCCAACTTGCACTAGTACTCTACACCCAGAGTAATATATATGATAATATAGTTATATATGGTAGTACACACAGATATATTCCCCATATATGGTTTTGTTGACACCCAGACACCAGTCTACAAACTACCAAATCTATTTTTTCTAATTGTCTCTCTTCATCCCTACATCCCTCCCTTCCTCCCCCGTCCTCTTCCTTGATCTAGTGCTTTGGGATTTTGTTCTTGTATTATAGAAATTCTTCTTATACCTGTTATTGGTCCAAATGTTCTGTACAGTTGTAAAGTTTTGACTTATTTCAGTCTTCATGGGGTTTCCATTGCAAGCAATAAGGAATTGATATGTCTATATCCATCATCAAGGAAATGTGATTTGAGAAGACATCAGATTTGATCATAAGCTTAATGAATGTGTATATATTTACTGTATATATTAAGTGCATATGAATGTGTATATTTCTATACATACACATAACATATAGACTAACAGCATGCTATTAGGGAAAAAAGCACTCGGCCCTCACAGTTTTGCCTGAGAAGAGTTGGGCTTATATATGCATGTGAAGATGTTCTAGGGTGGAAGAGACCATTGGTACCCTAATGGGGAGGGGGTTTGGGAAAGTTTTATTTTTTAAGGATGGGGAAGGGTAACCAGTGGTCTTGTGTAGCCGCTCTGTTATTTCTTATAGACCTTACTAGACTAACTGGTAACAATAATTACTTTATGATTTATCATTTTTGTTATCTTTTTACAGAGAACTATTCTGAGAGCTCAGTGCTTCTCAGGTATATGCAAAAAGAAGCAGTAACTGTGAATTAATACTAGAGAAAGAAATCGACGACTTCCTTTTTCCACGTTAATCAGAACACGTCCTCAAAACTCCATTTCCCTCGGTGAAAACCACATCGGCCAAAGCCCACCCAAACCTTACCGACTTTTCTATACACTTCCTCTCCTCTCTGTTCTCCCTCTCTCTTGTTCCATCAATCCATCCTGTTCTGTCTTGTCCCTCTCTTGCTTGAAATATCCTGAGATACAGTACATACCCAACATTTTAGGGGTTTAACGTTTGAAATGATACGATAACCTCCACTATGTGGAGGGAAAGCTCACACAACTTTTGCATTATTAGTGACATTTTTTGTTGTTGATAAACTAATAACCTGTAACCTGGGATATAATGTGCATTACTTCGTTTTGCTACACCTTGTGGTTACTTATTAGGACAGTTATTGAGTCATAGCAGATAGGAAAAACTAACCTTGACTGTCACGAACAATCTACAAATAGACTATACTTGCCCTCTGGTGGTAGAATTCACACGTAACCAACCGTAGGCTACAGACATGGATGACTCATTGTTGAGCAAAAATGCTATTCTACTTCCTTGTGCATCCTGCACATTCTTTAAACTTAGGTTGCATCTGAAATGGCACCCTAGTCCCTATATCGTGCACTACTTTTGACCAGAGCCCTATTATAGGGAATATAAATATTCAATACCTACTGGGCACAACGTGGAATAGACATTGAATTAACATCTGTTAACATCAACGGGTAGTGAATCCCCCCCCCCCCATTGCCACTGGGACAGGAGGGTGCTGCTCTTTGACAAGCAGTAGGAGGTGAGCATGTGACATTCTAGAATGGATCAGTAGAGGTTGTTGTGATAGGTGGTTATTTTGCTCATTATTGATGGGCAAGTTGATGGTTTAGTTAGTGGGTTCAGTTAGTAGAGTGACGTTCAGGTCTGTGTATCATAGCATGTTTTTGTTCAATCATTGCTTCAGACACTTTTTTTTAACCAATCCTAAGGTAGGAGAAGGACTTTTAAGATGCTGAAATGGAGGATGTTTTGTAGTCTAGCCAACAACTGACGTAGAAATGAATTGAACAATATCATCAGTGCAATGTTTTTTTTTGACGACACCTCTGTCTTCCCCCTTTTCCGCGTTTCCCCTTCCCCCAATCTTCATCAGTCTCCCACCGTTCACAACTCAGGTATATCTCTCTCTGTGTTGCTTTAAATCAGTGCTTCCAGACGTAATGTCTATCAGAGCCGAACAGAGAGAAGGTTTGAAATGTTTTGCTTCCTCTCTACTGTATGCATGGACCTGTAAATATTGTGCGTGTCCTGTGTTCTCATCCCAGCTCACCTATGTACCCTGTTATGTGATTCTGAGGTTGTTTCGTCCCTCCACTCTCCTCTCTCTCTCCGACACACACGTTTCACCCCATCTCGACCTATCCACTTTCTCCTATTATTTTTTTTGTATTGGTATTTTAAGATGTGCTATCTCTACTGCTTCCATTACAAAACCCAAAACTGAAACAACAGACTTTGGGGAAATGAAAAGTCCCATAAATGTTAAAGTTCCATCTCCCCTAAGAGTGGATTACAAACGTCTCCCGAGGATAGGAGTGGACAGAAAAAAAGGACAGAAAGACTGTCAGATGTTACGTATAATGTTTTTTTTTGGGGGGGGGGGGGGGGGGGGTAGGAACTGTATATTTAAAAAAAGGATTGTCATCAAAGGAAGAACCATGAAATGGAGGACAGTTTGGGGAAGAAAGAAAAAAAACTAAATGAGAGGAGGAAGTAAGCTGATCACTTCTCAGTGTAAGAATGTGTTTTGTGTTCTGTGTGCTGTTTCGCTCTGTGCTTCGTGTGCTGTGTTTTTGCAGTGTGTGTGTGTGTGTAACAGTGTTTTGTGTTGCGTGTGTTTCTGTGCTTCGCTCTGATTCATGTCAAATGTTTTCCTCCATGTTGCCTATCTGTTTGTGTAGGCTGTAGGATACATACAGTACTTTCAGAAAGTATTCATACCCCTTGATTTATTCCACATTTTGTTGGGATACAGCCTGAATTCAAAATTGATTCAATATTTTTTTGCTTCTCATCCATCTACACACAATACCACATAATGACAAAGTGAACCCTGTTTTTAGATTTTGTTGTTGCAAATGTATTTAAAATAAAATACAGAAGAATTTAATTTACGTAAGTATTCATACCCCATGAGCCAATACATGTTAGAATCCTTTTTGGCAGCGATTATAGCTGTGAATCTTTCTGGGTAAGTCTCTAAGAGTTTTGTACAACTGGATTATATAATATTTGCAGATTATTCTTTTTAAAATTGTTCAAGCTCTGTCAAGTTGGGTTGTTGATCATTGCTAAACAGCCATTTTCAAGATTTTCAACCTAATTTAATCCAAAACTGCAGGCCAGTCAGGAACATTGAATGTTACCTTGGCAAGTAACTCCAGTGTATATTTGGCCTTGTGTTTTAGATTATTGTTCTGCTAAAAGGTGAATTTGTCTCCCAGTGTCTGTTGGAAAGCAGACTGAACCAGGTTTTCCTCTAGGATTTTGCCTATGCTTAGTTCTATTCCATTTATCCCCCCCCCCCCCCACCCACCCACCCCAAAAAAATAAACTCCCTAGTCTTTGCCGATGACAAGCATAGCCAAAACCAGATTGCAGCCACCACCATGCTTGAAAATATAAAGAGTGATACTCAGTGATGTGTTGGATTTGCCAAAAACATAGTATTGATTTCTTTGCTAAAATTTGTGCAGTTTTACTTTAGAGCCTTATTGCAAACAGGATGTATATTTTGGAATAGTTTTATTCTGTACAGGCTTCCTTCTTTTCACTCTGTCATTTAGGTTAGTATTGTGGAGTAACTACAATGTTGTTGATCCATCCTCACTTTTCTCCTATCACATTAAACTCTGCAATTGTTTTAAAGTCACCATTGGCCTCATGGTGAAATCCCTGAGCAGTTTCCTTCCTCTCCGGAAACTGAGTTAGGAAGGATCCCTGTATCTTTGTACTGACGTTGTGTATTGATACACCATCCAAAGTGTAATCAATAACTTCACCACGCTCAAAGGGATATTCAATGTCTTTTTTTTTTTTACCCATCTACCCATTTGGAAAACCTCCCTGGTCATAGTGGTTGAAATGTACTACTCGACTGTGGAATCTTACAGATAATTACCGCGATGAGGTAGTCATTCAAAAATCTTGTTAAACACTATTATTGCACACAGAGTGAGCCCAAGCAACTTATTATTTGACTTGTTAAGCAAATGTTTACTCCTGAACTTATTTAGGCTTGCCATAACAAAGGGTTTGAAGACATTTTAGTATTTCATTTTGAATTATTTTGTTTAAAAAAAAATGTAAACGTAATTCCACTTTGACATTATGGGGTATTGTATTGTAGGCCAACAAAATGTGGAAAAGTCAAGGGGTATGAATACTTTCTGAAGTGCTCTCAAGTCTTGGTCTGTGTTAAGCTAAACTAACATTCCTGGTGGGCTGTAGTCCTGTGTGGGAATGACCTCCAAAATCACTGACTCAATCCTTTTGGCTGGAAAAGCACCCTATTGGACTATGACTAACCAAAGAATTAAGAGGTAGGCGAACACCAGCAGACTAAACAGCCCACAAGGACTGAAACCACCCACACCAATTGTATTGGTCTTTCGTTTGCTTTATCCACTGTCGACCAGGTGAATCATTTGCTTTGAACAGTTGTACTCATCATAAGTAAACCCATCCAGTCATACAATCAAACACCTGGACTATAACTATTGAGAATGTTAAATGAATTCAAACTCCCATTCAAGCTCATGTTAGGTTAATCGTATCAACTAAACTACCCTGGATCATGTAGGTTTTTAAACATCCAGTCGTAGCTGGTTGATATTTTAGGTTTGCTGGAACTTCCACTGATTCTTATCCTTGTTTCTCTCCTCTTTTTTTCCCAGTGTTGAGTTTCTAAAATTCCCCTTCCTGTCCAAGAAGAGGAACAACCATAGGACACAATTCACCCAGAGCTCCCTACTGGATTCACTGTGGGCTGGAGGAATATGTAACCGGAGAGAGAGAGAGAGAGAGAGAGAGAGAGAGAGAGAGAGAGAGAGAGAAAAAAGGAGAGAGAGCGAGAGAAAGAAAGAAAGAGAACTGAAGGTGATGGTGATAATGGGCGGATGATAGAGGACAACGAGAGTCAAAGAGATTTGTTCATCCCTTCGCACCAGAAGCATCCTTCGTTCCTGTGGACTCCTCAATCAGCACCATGCTGTAGAAAACAAACTCCAGACCAACATAACAGACTTACAGACTGAAACACATACCTTATGTCAGCATACTTTACCGTGTCTTACTATACTAAGTTTATTGACATTGAAATCCCAGACAAATTATAAAAGAAACAAAAAATAGAACAGAATGCCCCTAGGAAAGAGCCAAAGAGTTATGGGACAGTAGGACAGTGTTCCACAACTTGGTTGTCATCCTACTGTATCATAGACAATGCATGCTCTTAACCACTGTCAAATGTTCCCTTAGACAAATGACATGTTACCGGCTCTCAGATACAGTATATTCAATTGTTTTTAAATCTTCCTATTTGGTACTTCAAAGATCGGACATACAGTACGGTAGGCAACATAAACAAACTGCTGCAGTGGTCTGAGATTACTCAACACAGTCAGTGTGGACATGACTACAGAAAAGGCGAGCCAGGTGCTAGCCAATGGCAAAACACATTGAAATAACAGTCATTTTACTGCTTTGCAGCCATACACTATGCAAAGCTAGGAGGCCGACTGACCATTGCGTCCAGTGACTCCTGAGTCGGCCCACTATGGTGACGCTACCTGCTTATGTAAAGTCAGTCACAGCTGTTGGACTGTTTTCAGTGATTGACAGCCCTTCTCTTACCCTCTCACAAGAGACACAGAAGATACTGAATGATGGGCCACAATAGTAGAGCTACCAGTTATATAGTATACCAGGCCATTGGTAATTTCATAGAAACCTGCACATAGGTCTGACATACGATACACTCCCTGACTGACTGATGCTGACTCGTGTTGCATGAGAGAGGGTGTGGGCTGACCCTAACAGACCTACTCATCGACCACTTTGAAGGATTTGGGCCTAAAGAAAACCAGAGTGTGTGTGCGCGTGTGAGAGTGTGTGCGCTGGAGAGTTGAGGAGGACGCCAAAGGAGAGAGACACTGGAAGCATGACCGCAATGCGCATGCCAAGAACGCCATCGACTGCTGGGAAAACGAGGACATACGTTGCCCTCTCTTTCTCGCTCTCAATCGCTCCCTCTCTTTATCTCCAACCCTCTGCATCTCAGCGTTGCTGCTCCTCCTCCGTAGCAAACTGCATGGCATGATCGAGAAAAAAAACCTGAGGAACGAAACGTAGAGAACAAAAAGGATGGAGAGAGAGACCAGAGAGACTTTATTTTTTAAACCAAACAATCATAGTCACATCAACCTTTTTCAAAAAGATCCAATTGGTAACTATTTGCAAGTGTCAAGATAACAAACGGCCAACAGCACGTTGAGAGAGTGGCTACTGTAAAGGTCTCTCTCCTTTCTGTAGAAAGGATGAAGGTCAAAGAGCACTGCACCTCTGGGGGGGATCACAAGGAAGTGCGAGAAAAGAGCGGGAAGAGGGTGAACTTTGATAAACAATTCCGGGAAAAAGTGAAAATGCATTTTTATTACTTTGTTTACCAGCATGACTATTCTGCATGAGTATACTTCTGCAAGCCCTAACCCCACCCCCCTCCCTAAAAAAGAGGGCTAGGAATTGAAAAAAATGTACAAAATTGAGACGAAACAAAAAATATTTATGTTATATGCAACTCATTTTAAAAAAGAGCAGGATTATATAAAAAAAAATCTATATTTTGTTTTGGGATAATAAAAAAAAAGGAATAACGAAAAAAATATATAGGATTGCAAGATACACATTGAACAATGTTTTCTTAGACAAATAAGATAAACACACACCACAAAATCTACCAGAGATGAACTGTGCGAGGAACTTCCCCTGATACTACAACTACTCTACTACTACTTTGATGACAACTCTTCTCCCTCTCTGCTACTTCTTCTTCTACTGCTCTCACTCTCTGGTCCTACCGCCCTGATTGCGCTCCCTGCTGCCAATTCACTGTCTTCCACCCCACTGTCCATCCAGGTCCCCTCTCCACTGTCTTGTCTGCATAACTCTGTTTAGTTGGACTGTGCTCAGATCCAATGGGTCATATTTACTAGGATCCAAACGGGCCGGGAACGGACTATACCTAAACTTGTCTAACAAGTTTTCCGCTGCAAACCTGTTTGCTACGGTGTGCACCAATGAATACGACCATGATGGACTCGGTTTTTTGGTTCTTTCATTCTCGTGCTCAAGGTGGGAGATGGCAGCTTCACCACCGGGACTCGGTTGTAGACTCTATAAGGTCTCGGCTAACTAAAGCAGTTTAGCGATACCTAGCAGAGATTAAACCTCACCCCGCCCCAAGGCTAAAAACCCACTGCGCATTGGGAGAAAGTATTTGATCTGGTGAACGAGATTAGCGAGGACCTAACACACAACAAATAACATGGATTGGATTGTGTAGCCCAATAATACTGTAGCTCTGACCCTGTACTGTAGCTAGCACCTGTAGCACTGCGCTGACTGGCCATAGATAAGGCTATATTAGCTCAGCCCTGATATTGTAACTATACAATGCGTAGCTTTGTGCTGCTATGACATAATGTACTGTAGGCCCATCTCCCTGATTATGGGGATGTGTATAACATGTCGTTGTGGCATTTAACCCCCAACTGCTGCTGGTGCCCCCGGCGTTGGTGAAGCAGCCATCTTTGCTCCATTTCCCAGGTGGGGATAGCATATTGGCCAGGAAAACTGCTGTTCAAAGATGCGTGAAGGGAACGCCAAAACTGTCTTATCTATTCTATTCTGTCATAATGAGCTTTGTTGTCGTTTCTGTTGATGAACAAAAGCTCTCGTTGACCTTCCACTACCCCTGCCTGTTTCGCAGTATGACTGTATGCATCGCACCAGGCACCTCACCACACTCTTAACAACAGATTTTTTTTGTTTTATTTCCCCCTTTTTTCCATGTTTCTTTTCAAGTGATTTTGTTGTTGTTGTGTTCTGTTTCTAGGCCTGTATATATAGGTAATGTCGCCAGTCACGGCAAACCCTTAGCTAGACCCACATCAGAGTTGAGATAATATGTCGTTTATCCCCAATGAAGAGTGCCGTCATCTGAGCCGTGGTTAGTCTCTAGGTGACACTGGTCTAGCCGAGTGTTCCAGCAGAGCAGGGTTAATCTGAAGGGTGTTATTTAATGTTACAATGGGGGAGGAGGAGAGGAGCGTTAATGTTTGAGGGGGGGGGGGGGGGGGGGAGACGTCACTTCAGACCGTGTCAAATACAATTTGGGTCACATTCATTTGCATATTGCTCGTTTTAGATTTTTGTCTCAAATGAGTGTTAACTTGTGTTCACTTCCCAAAACGGTTCCTTTGTTTTTGTTTGTTTATTTGTTATTAGGCAATGATGATGATTTTGATGATGTTCCAGAGAGGCTGGGGGCTAACTACTGAGAACTGAGCAACTAACTATGCAAGAGTTTGACTGTAGCATACGATTAACTTCAGTGTTTCATTGTGCCAAAGGAGTTCAGTGTGTTGGGTCTGTTTGTCTGTTGTGTGGGAGGGCAAGAATGGGGTAGGGTAAGGATGGAAAAAAGGAGGCAGCTACTATATCTAGCATGGTGCATTGTTTACTGAAATGAATGGGGGTGTGGGGGTTAAAGTAATTAGAATAGGGCCCCCCCTGAAGATCTCTGGAGTTTGCTACTCAGGATATGTCCCTGTACTCACAGTTTTCATTTGATACACTGGATCTCTGTCATTCATCACCTTATGTCTGATTCCTCCCCCTTTTCCTTTTCCTTCTCATCCTCAACCCCATTCCTTTCACATTCATTCCTTCTCAACACCTGCCTACTCCTTCTCTCACTCTCTCCCTTTCTTATGGCACGATGTTTGTTACAAAAAGAATGATTTGATATGATAGAGATAAGTATCCATAGATTATGGAAGGATGCATCACTACTAGACATTTCATTCTGAAGATGGAAATGATTGTTTGTGAGGTAGAGAGGGAGAGGGATCGATCGGGTGCAAGGTGGATGGGAAGAAGAGGAGATGGGCACAACTGGCTTAGATACAGGTAAAGACAGAGGTGAATGGATCACCCCCCCCCCCCCCCCCCATCAACCTTCTGGTAGCACACCCCACACAGACACGTTAAATGGAAATATAGACCGTTCCATTTAAAATGTCAGGGGGGAGGGGGTGGGGGGTCTATTGTCAGAGCAATAATTTGTTCCAAACCCTCGATTTTGTGGGGGAGTCCAATGCCATTTACCTATACTTACTGTCAAAGAAAGCTTATCACCTGTAAAAAAGAAAAGGAAAAAAAAAGGAATCTGTTAAATACTTTATTCTGTATTGTTTTCATCTTGATTTTAAAGCATGCATCCACATCTAGTCTCTGAGTTTTGGGATGGGTTTTCACAAAACAGGTGGTGAATATACTGTGAATAACCGCCATCTTGTGTGAATGACTGTACTACCACTTTGTGTCAGTAGGAATGTGTGTGTGTGTGCTACCAGAAGACACGTTGTGCAGGTGGGGGTGTGTGTGATCCTCCACGCCCACTTGAGAGGATTGACAGCTCAACACTTGCATAACTTTACTTGAAACCCAAATACAAAACATATCAAGAAAGGAGCAGAGTAAAGCCAGAAACCCCACTGTCATATATTCTCTTTCCCCGTCTTTCCTCCCTCTCATCCCCGTCTCCTATCCCCCTCTCTTTCTCTCCCTCCTCCACACATTTTTGAGGAAGAAGCTCTTTTTGCATCCTTGTTCTTGTGTTTTTCTAACATATTGTTTGAAGTTGAATTCTAATGCATGCGCGGGAGAGAAAAAAAAAGACGACTTAACTTATTTGTGAATGGCCAGAATGAAGTAACTCTCTTTTCGCCGGCAATCTCTGTCTTCCTCTTTCAGCCAGTGGTGAGATGATGGGGGGGAATATGCAAACTGAAACACTCTTTAAAAAAAAATGTCTATATCACTGTTTTATGTTCATTTTTTTGTTGTCATATTTTTTGTTTACTGCAGTGTGGCTTGACTGAAGTGATAGAAATACACTGGCTATCGTTCTGTGTATTGCGCTTGGAAGGAAAGGGAGGTGAAATAGGCTCAGTTTCATGAGTCCGATATCTTTCCTAATACACATACAACCGTTTGGGAGATCTCAGCAGTGCTAGTAGCATTGTGCCAATCTGTCCATTCTGTTCCATTTGTACATGTCCCTCTGTCTTTTGCATCTGTACATCTCTATATATCATTCTGCCTGTCACTTCTTCTGTCTATAACAGTAGATGTATCTCTTATTCTACCCCTCTAGATACAGATACGTCAATACCGTTGTTTTCTGTTAATTTTCCTTATTTGGTGTTTTGACTTAATTTCTTATAATTTGGTGCCTTGTTTACTCTTTTGTCTGATTCATGTTGTCGGTGATTTGTGTTATGAATTTTACATTTGAAAGAACATTGCACTACTAGCACCAATGCAGCTAATGTTTCTATTGGTCCTGCCAACTGTTGTGACTACATCGCCGCTAAGCGAATAAGGCACTGGGTGCAGCCATGCCACTTTCCTATCAGGGGAGAAAGAGAGGGAAGACAGAGACGGGAGAAGAGAAGGTTACTACAATAACACTGAATGGGGTTTATGCTATAAAGACTGATGCTGGATACAATTTTAATGTCATAACACAGAAAAAAATGAAATAATCAAGAACTGTATAAAATATATTTCAATGGAATGTTTATTATTTACCTTTTATATTTTTGAAATGTGTAAAGAAAAAATATGAATAAACAGTAATAATTTAACCAAGTTTGTGAAAAAAGAGACTTAAACACAGTTCTATTGTTAAAAGTATGAAAGTTTGAAAGTGAATGCTAATTAAACTTAAAACTCTTCTCCATTACAGATAGGAAAATAAAACAAGAATAATAAAACGAAATACCCACAAAATTAACTGGAAAAAACAAATCCAATTTAAAGAGAAAACGTCAAAAACGCTATAAAAATATTAAAAGCTTATGCCAAAATTTTCTATTTGTGTCCTGTGCATTTTTTTTGTACATTTAGCTAACAATTACTATCACGACTGATATTATGGAGCTGACTGACTGACTCATGTTGAGGACTTTTAGGGGTCATAGTTAACATGATTATTGCAGAACAAACATCGTCAAGTCATATTGATTTTGTTTGTCCTAATAAAATGTCCCATTTAATACATTACATTCAAGTCAAACGTCCCAGACGTTTTTTTGTTGTTATCAAAATACATGTTTCATACATTTTCATAAACTTAAAAAAAGATTCAATCGGTATTCATGTGTTATTTCTGTATAATATTGTATTGAAAAATGACCTTTCTGTTAAAACCAATCACATAACATGATGCTTGGCTGTCTGTTATGCTTACACTCGTGTCTCATTACACTGGTTTCTCATTTCAGGCACAGATACCCTGGTCTAGCAGGATACCAACAAACATGATGATATACCCTTAAGGACAAAAACACATGATTTCACATGTGAAATTTCCACATTTTGCACATATAACATTTTATTTCACATGTGAAACCATGTGGTTTTGGAAGACTTCATATGATATACATTTTTGTTGTTGCAGTTTCACATGTGAAAATCACATTTTCACATTTGAAATCATATTTACACGTGAAATAACTGTTCTCATGTGAAACCATTTGTTCACATGTATTCAATATAGAGTTCACACCACCCTTTCATGTGAGAGGGTGTCCACCCTTTCATGTTTTCACCTCACATGTGAATTGCAGTTTCACATGTGAAAGACTTTCAAATGTTGTGAGGTGTAGTTTCATAGTATCACTTGTTGATATTTTGCAATTTCATATCACGTGTTGCTTTAACATGCAGTCACATGTTATCACATTAACTTCCCATAAGATCACATGTTAAACACGTGATCACGTGAAATTCATGTATTTTTGCCCCCACACTTTGGTTTCATTAACTGTAGGTCAATATATACAGTGCCTTCAGAACGTATTCACACTCCTTTGTGATACAGCCTGAATTTAAAAATGGATTACTTCGAGATTTTGTGCCACTGATCCACACACAATACCCCATAATTTCAAAAGTGGAATTATACTTTTAGATTTTTTTTATACTAAGTAATAAAAAATGAAAAGCTGAAATGTCAAGTCAATAAGTATTCAACCCCTTTGTTATGGCAAGCCTAAATAAATTGTGCTTAACAAGTCCCATAATAAGTTGCATGGACTCATTGTGTGTGCAATAATGGTGTTTAAAACAGAATAATTTGCCACACCAACATTAGACAACTACACAGAAACCCCTAAAATGACTGAAATAAGTCAATTAAATCAACGAGAGAAAAGTCAGATTAACTGATGACTAAAATAGCAGTGCAGATGACACTCTTTTGCTAAGTGCAGAGATGTATAGAGTATTTTGTGTAGATCATTGACACATTTTTTTTATTAAAATGTGGAAAAAGTCCAGGGGGTGTAATAACTTTTTGAAGGCACTGATAAAAAGGAGTTTTATTTTATTTAAGGCTTATTTTACCAGGTAAGTTTGACTGAGAACACATTCTCATTTACAGCAACCACCTGGGGAACAGTTACAGGGGAGAGGAGGGGGGGGATAAATGAGCCAATTGTAAACTGGGGATGATTAGGTGACCGTGATGGTATGAGGGCCAGATTGGGAATTTAGCCAGGACACCAGGGTTAACACCCCTACTCTTACAATATGTGCCATGGGATCTTTACTGACCACAGAGAGTCAGGACATGTTTTAATGTCCAATCCAAAAGACAGCACCCTACACGAGGGAATGCCCCCAATCGTTGCACTGGGATCTCTTTTTTTTATTCTTTTTTTTTTTTTTTTACCAGAGAAAAGATTGGCTCCTACTGGCTCTCCAACACCACTTTCAGCAGCATCTGGTCATCTTATTTATCCTGAGCAAACCAGAAGGTAGGTAACTAATAATACATAGACTACGTAAACAAATGTATTTGTGTGTGTGTGTGTGCACGCCCACGTGTTTGCGTGTCATGTCACACAATTGCGTTTGAACCGGAGTGGAACTGTGTGTGTGTGTGTGTGTGTGTGTATGTGTCAGGTCCTCCTGGCCAGTTTCCAGGTGATAACACTACCCAGTATGACACCTCCGAGGAAGACCAGGATGAACGCTGAGGACCAGGTGCTCATAGGGGACATCTTCTCCACCTGCACACGTGCCAGCTCAGCAAAACTGTTCATCTGGGTAGAGAGAGAAAGATGGGGGGGAGGGGAGAGAGAGAGTGGGAACAAATAAAGATGAGAGAGGGGAAGAAGAGAAAGAGGAGAAAGGAAAGGGGGGGAGAAATACAATGGAGAGAAGAAAGAGGGCAGAAAGAAAGAGAAATCAATGACAATCTAAGTTCTGTTTTCTCTAACAATAGTTAAAACCACAATTTATTTTTATGTAACCTTTATTTAACTAGGGTTGTCAGTTAATAACAAATTCTTATTTACAATGACGGCCTACCCCGGCCAAGGCTTGGCCAATTGTGCACTGTCCTATGGGACTCCCAATCACAGCCGGATGTGATTCAGTCCGGATTCGAACCAGACTGAATCTTGCACTGAGATGCAGTGCTTAGACCGCTGCACCACTACTCTACAACCAATACCAAGTTTATATCAATATAGAATATTGCCAATTTGGTTTATTTTAATTACAAAGGGGAAACACTTGTGGGCAGCCTCTGATGGTATCCATAGCTTACCCATCCTCCATGTTTCTGGATC
The DNA here is from genome assembly GCF_013265735.2 of Oncorhynchus mykiss. Lineage (NCBI taxonomy): Eukaryota > Metazoa > Chordata > Actinopteri > Salmoniformes > Salmonidae > Oncorhynchus > Oncorhynchus mykiss. The sequence continues at coordinate 62,345,454 of NC_048576.1, forward strand.
CAATCCAGTAATTTGCTTCTGAAATACTCCAGAGTCCACTTCAGAATGTCCTTCACTAACTGGGGGATGTTAGCAATCACCACCTAACAGAGACGAAAAGAGTGATTTAAAACACACACACGCTCACTGATTGTTATTATTATTATTGGATGTACAGTACAAAGTAACAAAAACACTGTATAACATACCTTGACGGCTATCCTCCCTGCTACGTAAAACAGCACAGCAATTCTCTCCCAGGTGATTTGACTGTCCTCAAATACCTTTTCTACCAAGTTCCAGTAGCTGGTCTGGCTGGTCATTTTCCCCACCATTCCATCTATCGCACTGGAGGTAGGGTAGGAATTAGACGACTGACTTAGACCTTTGTAAACTAACACACAGATAGACACACATACAGTACCAGTCAAAAGTTTGGTCACACCAAACAGCCACCCTTTTCCTTGATGACAGATTTGCACACTTGACAATCTCTCAACCATCTTCATGAGGTAGTCACCTGGAGTGCATTTCAATTAACAAGTGTGCCTTAAGTTAATTTGTGGAATTTCTTTGCTTCTTAATGCATTGAGCCAATCAGTTGTGTTGTGACAAGGGGAGGGGTATACAGAAGATAGCACTACTTGGTATTATGGCAAGAACAGCTCAAATAAAAAAAAGAGAAACCACAGTCCATCATTACTTTAAGATATGAAGGTCAGTCAATACGGAACACTTCAAGAACTTTGAAAGTTTCTTCAAGTGCAGTCGCAAAAATCGTCAAGTGCTATGATGAAACTGGCTCTCATGAGGACCGCCACAGGAAAGGAAGACCCAGTTACCTCTGCTGCAGAGGATAAGTTCATTAAAGTTACCAGCCTCAGAAATTGCAGCCCAAATAAATGAGTTCAAGTAACAGACACATCTCAACATCAACTGTTCAGATGAGTGTGTGGATAAGGCTTTTATGCACAAATTGCTGCAAAGAAACCACTACTAAAGTGGAAATGTGTCCTTTGGTCTGCAGTCCAAATTGGAAAGTTTTGGTTCCAACTGCCGTGTCTGTGAAACGCGGTGTGGGTGAACGGATGATCTCCGCATGTGGATTTCCCACCGTAAAGCATGGAGGAGGAGGAGGAGGGGGGGTGTGATGGTGCTTTGCTTTGCTGTCTGTGATTTATTTAGAATTCAAGGCACACTTAACCAGCATGGCTACCACAGCATTCTGCAGCGATACGCCATCCCATCTGTTTTGCGCTTAGTGGGACTATAATTTGTTTTTCAACAGGACAATGACCCAACACACCTCCAGGCTGTGGAAGGGCTATTTTACCAAGAAGTAGGGTGATGGAGTGTTACATCAGATCACCTGGCCTCCACAATCACCCGACCTCAACCCAAATGAGATGGTTTGCGATAAGTCGGAACGCAGAGTGAAGGAAAAGCTGCCAACAAGTGCTCAGCATGTGGGAACTCCTTCAACACTGTTGGATGCCAAGAGTGTGCAAAGCTGTCATCAAAGCAAAGGGTGGCTATTTGAAAAATCTCAAATATATTTTGATTTGTTTAACACTTCTTTGGTTACTACGTGACTCTGTATGAGGTATTTCAAAATGTTGATGTCTTCACTATTATTCAACAATGTAGAAAATAGTAAAAATAAAGAAAAACCCTTGAATGAGTAGGTGTTCTAAAACTCTTGACCGGTAGTGTACTCTAAATTAATATTTGTTTACCTACCCAGCAAACCAAAATTGGTTCCCAGAACATTCATTAGGTTGCGGCAAATGTTCTCATAACACAAAAATTGTCCAGTTGTGCTGATGATTATAGAGTGTTTGTATAAAACATTTGCCCGATGTTGCAAGAAAGTTCCCAGAATACATTAAGTTTTTGTTATTACATTACCTGGAAACCTAATGAGAACATTTGGGGAATGTCCTGTTGTGATTATTACAAATGTTGTGCACAACATTTTAGTGAATGTTAGGAGAACATTCCAAGGATATTTAATTTAAAAGATTTTCTGAAGAGTAAAAGGCTAATGTTAGATAACGCCCTAACTAGAACTTAATATGATTCTTAGATAATGTTATGGGAATGTTCCCAGTTTGCTGGGTAGTCTTTGCATCAAATTCATCAACGTGAATTCACAAGAAGAACAGTTTGAGAAATTGAACAGGTACTGTAAGACACAAAGCAATGGCAACTGACTCGTCCAGCTTCCCGTCCTTCTTCACGGCGTCTCCGATGGTCCGTATCATCATAGCTAGCTGTGACACAATCTTCTGCTCCTGATCACTCTCCACCTCCTGGGTTTTTGTGGAGACCACTACCGGGACGTCTGATGGCACCTCATTCAGCTGCTCCTGCATCACTCTGGGGATGAGAGAGCATTCTGGTCCAGAAACACTCCTTCTTAGAGCACATAGCTGGGGAGTGGGGCTGGGGCGGCAGGTAGCCTAGTGGTTAGAGCGTTGGACCAGTAACCGAAAGGTTGCTTGATCGAAACCCACTTGCTGACCAGGTAAATATCTGTCTCTCTGCCCCGGAACAAGGCAGTTAACCCACTGTTCCTAGGATGTCATTGTAAATAAAAATATGTTCTTAACGGACTTGCCTAGTTACATTTTTAAAATTGCCTACTGTGTGTCAAACTAAACTACTGTTGTCACGACACACAGTGTCTGACGGTTTTCATTTCTTCCTTGCACTTGGCTGATAATGTAGAGAATACATCATTTTTTGCGGTCTGTTTTGTCAATTCCAAACCCCATGGAAAGTGCACACACATACACATCCAAGCAAGAGGCTGGAAGCAGCCAGTGGTATTAAGTACTTAAGTAAAAATACTTTAAAGTACTACTTAAGTAGATTTTGGGGGTATCTGTACTTTACTATTTATATTTTTGACAACTTTTACTTCACTACATTCCCAAAGAAAATAATGTACTTTTTACTTCCATTCAGACACTTTACATACACTTAGATTGGCGTCATTAAAACTCATTTTTCAACCACTCCACAAATGTCCTGTTAACAAACTATAGTTTTGGCAAGTCAGTTAGGACATCTACTTTGTGCCTGACAAGTAATTTTTCCAACATTTGTTTACAGACATATTATTTCACTGTATCACAATTCCAGTATTTCAGAAGTTTACATACACTAAGTTGACAGTGCCTATAAACAGCTTGGAAAATTCCAGGAAATTATGTCATGGCTTAAGAAGCTTCTGATAGGCTAATTGACAACATTTGAGTCAATTGGAGGTGTACCTGTGGATGTATTTCAAGGCCTACCTTCAAACTCAGTGCTTCTTTGCTTGACAACATGGGAAAATCAAAAGAAATCAGATTTTTTTTTTGTAGACCTCCACAAGTCTGGTTCATCCTTGGGAGCAATTTCCAAACGTCTTAAGGTACCACGTTCATCTGTACAAACAATAGTACGCAAGTATAAACACCATGGGACCATGCAGCCGTCTTACCGCTCAGGAAGGAGACGCGTTCTGTCTCCAAGAGAGGAACGTACTTTGGTGCGAAAAGTGCAAATCAATCCCAGAACAACCGCAAAGGACCTTGTGAAGATTCTGGAGGAAACAGGTACAAAAGTATCCACAGTAAAACAAGTCCTATATCGACATAACCTGAAAGGCCGCTCGGCAAGGAAGAAGCTACTGCTCCAAAACCTCCATAAAAAAGCCAAACTACAGTTTGCAACTGCACATGGGGACAAAGATTGTACTTTTTTGAGAAACGTCCTCTGGTCTGATGAAACAAAAATATAACTGTTTGGCTATAATGAGCATTGTTATGTTTGGAGGAAAAAGGGGGAGGCTTGCAAGCCGAAGAACACTATCCCAACCATGAAGCACGGGGGTGGCAGCATCATGTTGTGGGGGTGCATTGCTGCAGGAGGGGCTGGTGCACTTCACAAAATAGATGGCCTCATGAGGGAGGAAAATTATCTGGATATATTGAAGCAACATCTCAAGACATCAGTCAGGAAGTTAAAGCTTGGTCGCAAATGGGTCTTCCAAATGGACAATGACCCCAAGCATACTTCCAAAGTTGTGGAAAAATGGCTTAAGGACAACAAAGTCAAGGAATTGGAGTGGCCATCACAAAGCCCTGACCTCAATCCTATAGAAAATGTGTGGGCAGAAGGGAAAAACCGTGTGCGAGCAAGGAGGCCTTACAAACCTGACACAGTTACACCAGCTCTGGCAGGAGGAATGGGCTGAAATTCACCCAACTTATTGTGGGAAGTGTGTTGGAGGCTACCCGAAATGTTGGACCCAAGTTAAACAATTTAAAGGCAATGCTACCAAATATTAATTGAGTGTATGCAAACTTCTGACCCACTGGGAATGTGATGAAATAAATAAAAGCTGAAATAAGTCCCTCAACTATTATTCTGACATTTCACATTCTTAAAATAAAGTGGTGATCCTAACTGACCTAAGACAGGGATTTTGTTACTAGGAGTAAATGTCAGGAATTGTGAAACTGAGTTTAAATGTATTTGGCTAAGGTGTATGTAAACTTCTGACTTCAACTGTAAGTATATTTTAGCAATTGTATTTACTTTGATACTTAAGTATATTTAAAACCAAATACTTTACTCAACTTTGTATTTTACTGGGTGACTTTCACTTAGACAGTCATTTTCTATTACTGAAGTATGATAATTGGGTACTTAACCCACCACTAGAAGCAGCACAGGGCCAGCCACAGGTTTACAGCTAGGTGTGTCGATATGATGAGTCTCTGGTTATTTTTGAGTATCTGTGAAAGTGAAACTCACCTATTTAGCAGGACCTCTCCTACTCTGTAATCTGTAGAACAAATAAAACATTTAACCAAAAGCAGCTTAGATCTAAACAACAAAAAATAATTCTGAATGTAAAATAGAACAGAATTATGATAGCTAGCAATGACAATGTATTGATAACTTGGTAACATTGTTGCAGTGATGAGACATTGCACTGGCAGACCTAGCTACCTGATATCTCTGCACACGCCATTGGCAGTCCACACACAGCCAGAACGATAGCTAGCTACTATCACCGTAACTTCAGAAAACTTGCAGTATCGTAATTGTAGTTCTTCTCTTATAACAGAAAACTATTCTAGCTCTATTTGACAGACGATAGTTGCTGCTGTTTTATCTATATTAAGAAAATATTACATTCCTTCGAGATAATATGCAGAATCTACAAGCGCAAGAAATAAGAAAGACCAAAAGACGGTTACAAGACCAGACAGCAAAACGAAAGTGGAGAGCAGCGACCAGAGACAATCGGCGCATGCGCATTGTCAACACGGGTCCACACGCTAATGTGTCCGTGTAGAAACTGACTACCGTACACAACATGGTAGCTAGTTAATTTTTGTCCGGCTAGTTAAAGCAAAGATGGCAGCGACGAAGCTAGTAAAGTAGGGGGAGTTAGTGCGACAGAGCAGAACAATATTTCTTCATTCAACACGTTGCAGTTCGTCGTTGGGAACTTTTATTTTGATATCTAAACTCTCAGACCACAGATTTAGCTAAGCTAGCTAGCTAGCATTATTTCTGGTTAACACGCTGACGGACGACAGAGCAAGCAAGCCAGTGTCTGATGTATTCTTGTTGATGATCAATACAAGTTAAAAGTTTCTTCTTGCAACATTGTATAATGGCTGGCATTACCTCCAAGACAATACACGATATCTTTCAATCTATGGAGTACGGACCGAGTAGTTCCAGCACTGCTACTGCTCAGGTAAAAACAAAAAAAAACATTTATTTGCTGCACAAGAGTCGCGATAATGGTTGCATACGTCTAAGTAGTAGTAAGCCACATACCTTCGAGGTCAATTTACTCGAAATAAATAATATTTTGTTAGAATTTCACCCATGTAATGACTTAACTTCTCTCTCTCGTCACGTTTCACATCATGTTTTAGATAATAGGATTTATGTTTGCTGGCTATTACCATGTGAAGTCTATTACGGTAACTAACTCAAAGGCAGTCATGTGAGATGTGGTTTTGGGGATCAAGTTGGATGGGATATTCTGTAGAGAACAGCAGTCTCTCTGACTCTTTCAACAGTTAACCACCTAACATGTCCAGATTACGTTTCAGAAATGTATTTTTTGCTAGATTATGTGCAGTATGATGTGCTTGGAACTAGTGACAAGTGTATCCTGACCTCCCTACTCTGTGTTGGAGGTGTCTGTCTCTGCAGCCAATCAAATGTGACCACAGTTCAACTCAGAATTGGTCTCGTTCATGTCTACCTATCCATATTTTAATAGGCCTACATAAGTAGGGCTGACCCCAATTAGTTGTCTGGTCGATTGTTTGGTGGTTAGGCTGTTGGTCAACCAAGATAGTCGAGCAGTAACAAAAATATACAGTACCAGTTAAATGTTTGGACACGCCTACTCATTCCAGGTTTTTTTTTCTTTATATATCGTCTCTTCACTGTTGACGTTGAGACTATTTTTTTTTTGTGGGTACTATTTAAAGATGCTGCCAGTTGAGGACTTGAGGTGTCTTTTTCTCAAACTAGACACTAATGTTCAAGAACTTTCTAGGTGGCCCCAAACCTTTGAACGGTTGTGTGTGTGTGTGTGTGTGTGTGTAGTTGAAGTTGGAAGTTTGCATACACCTTAGCCAAATACATTTGAACTCAGTTTTTCCACAATTACTAACATTTAATCCTAGTAAAAATACCCAGTCTTAGGTCAGTTAGGATCACCACTTTATTTTAAGAATGTGAAATGTCAGAATTATAGTAGAGAGAGTGATTTATTTCAGCTTTTATTTCTTTCATCACATCCGGGTTAGGCCGGTAGGGATATCCTTGTCTCATCGCGCACTAGCGATTCCTGTCGCGGCCGGGCGCAGTGCGCGCTGACCTGCTCGCTGGGTGTAAGCTGTTTCCTCCGACGCATTGGTGCGGCTGGCTTCCGGGTTGGATGCGTGCTGTGAAAAGAAGCAGTGCGGCTTGGTTGGGTGTGTTTCGGAGGAAGCATGGCTCTCGACCTACGTCTCTCCCGAGCCCGTACGGGAGTTGTAGCAATGAGACAAGACAGTAACTACTAACAATTGGATACTACGAAATTGGGGAGAAAAGGGGGATAATTATAAAAACATTAACAATTAAACTTTCTGACGTTACATTTTTAAATGTTTAATTATTATCCCCCTTTTCTCCCCAATTTGGTTGCATAGGTCTAAGTAGTAGTAAGCCACATATTTCGTTCCAATTTCATTTGACCCACCAGAGTCTCTGGTGGCACAGCTAGCAGTGCAGTGCCTTAGATCACTGCGCCACCCGGGAGGCCCGTGGGTCAGAAGTTTACACACACTCAATTGGTAGTTGGTAGCATTGCCTTTAAATTGTTTAACTTGGGTCAAACGTTTCGGGTAGCCTTCAACAAGCTTCCCACAATAAGTTGGGTGAATGTTGGCCCATTCCTCCTGACAGAGCTGGTGTAACTGAGTCAGGTTTGTAAAGCCTCCTAGCTCGCACACGTTTTTTTCGGTTCTACCCACAAGTTTTCTATAGGATTGAGGTCAGGGCTTTGTGATGGACACTACAATATCCTGACTTTGTTGTCCTTTTAAGCCATTTTGCCACAACTTTGGAAGTATGCTTGGGGTCATTGTCCATTTGGAAACACCCTTTTGCGACTAAGCTTTAACTGATGTCTTGAGATGTTGCTTCAATATATCCAGATAATTTTCCTCCCTCATGATGCCATCTATTTTGTGAAGTGCACCAGTCCCTCCTGCAGCAAAGCACCCCCACAACATGCTGCCACCCCCGTAGCTTCATGTTGGGATGGTGTTCTTCAGCTTGCAAGCCTCACCCTTTTCCTCCAAACATAACGATGGTCATTATGGCCAGACAGTTCTATTTTTGTTTCATCAGACCAGAGGACATTTCTCCAAAAAGTACGATCGTTTTCCCCATGTGCTGTTGCAAACTGTAGTCTGGCTTTTTTATGGAGGTTTGGAGCAGTGGCTTCTTCCTTGCTGAGTGGCCTTTCAGGTTATGTCAATATAGGACTCATTTTACTGTGGATATAGATACTTTTGTACCTCCAGCATCTTCACAAGGTCCTTTGCTGTTGTTCTGGGATTGATTTGCACTTTTCGCACCAAAGTACGTTCATCTCTAGGAGACAGAACGCGTCTCCTTCCTGAGCGGTATGACGGCTGCGTGGTCCCATGGTGTTTATACTTGCGTACTATTGTTTGTACAGATGAACATGGTACCTTCAGGTGTTTGGAAATGGCTCCCAAGGATGAACCAGACTTGTGGAAGTCTACAATTTTGTTTCTGAGGTCTTGGCTGATTTCATTTTTCCATGATGTCAAGCAAAGAGGCACTGAGTTTGAAGGTAGGCCTTGAAATACATCCACAGGTACACCTCCAGTTGACTCAAATGATGTCAATTAGCCTATCAGAAGCTTCAAATGCCATATCATTTTCTGGAATTTTCCAAGCTGTTAAAGGCACAGTCAACTTAGTGAATGTAAACTTCTGATCCACTGGAATTGTGATACAGTGAAATAATCTGTCTGTAAACAATTTGTTTGGCGAGTCGGTTAGATGTCCTAACCGACTCGCCAAACTGTAGTCTGTTAGCAAGAAATTTGTGGAGTGGTTGAAAAACACGTTTTAATGACTCCAATCTAAGTGTATGTAAACTTCCGACTTCAACTGTGTGTGTGTGTGTGTGTATATATACATATATATAATTTCCCTATCCTCCATTGTATAGCCTACTCTCTCATACACACTGATGTAAGCTCTATCTTTCCTCAGGCTTGGCTTGAGTCTCATTCTCGTGCTCTCGGTTTGTTCATCGATGGAAAGTTTGTCCGTTCTGCAGACAGACAGACATGCAATGTGACCGACTCTTCAGGTATAAAGAGAACCTACAGGGGAGCTATCCCTTTAATTTAACATTGTTGTTCTATCTATATCTCTCGTCCTCCACTGCCCACTGTTTCCTGTTGTTATATTTTAAATGCATCATCAATAAAATACTATTTTGACATGGTTTTTCTCCCACCTCCCTAGGTGGTCCTGTTTGTAGTACTGTGTGTGCTGTGGATGAGGATGCATCCTTGTCTGTGTCCTCTGGGGCCAGTGGCTTCAAGGCCTGGAGTGCTCTCCCCTGTCATCTCAGAGCCAAGACTCTACTCCGGTAGCTACACACCACCCCTTTACCTCTGTCTAGGGTCCACTGATACACACTACACCCCTTTACCTCTGTCTAGGGTTCACAGATACACACTACACCCCTTTACATCTGTCTAGGGTTCACAGATACACACTACACCCCTTTACATCTGTCTAGGGTTCACAGATACACACTACACCCCTTTACCTCTGTCTAGGGTTCACAGATACACACTACACCCCTTTACCTCTGTCTAGGTTTCACAGATACACACTACACCCCTTTACCTCTGTCTAGGGTTCACTGATACACACTACACCCCTTTACCTCTGTCTAGGGTTCACTGATACACACTACACCCCTTTACCTCTGTCCAGGGTTCACAGATACACACTACACCCCTTTACATCTGTCTAGGGTTCACAGATACACACTACACCCCTTTACATCTGTCTAGGGTTCACTGATACACACTACACCCATTTACCTCTGTCTAGGGTTGACTGATACACCCCTTTACCTCTGTCTAGGGTTCACTGATACACACTACACCCATTTACCTCTGTCTAGGGTTGACTGATACACCCCTTTACCCCTGTCTATGGTTGACTGATACACCCCTTTACCCCTGTCTAGGGTTGACGGATACACCCCTTTACCCCTGTCTAGGGTTGACTGATACACCCCTTTACCCCTGTCTAGGGTTGACTGATTACCCCTGTCTAGGGTTGACTGATAACCCCTTTACCTCTGTCTAGGGTTGACTGATACACCCCTTTACCTCTGTCTAGGGTTGACTGATACACCCCTTTACCCCTGTCTAGGGTTGACTGATTACCCCTGTCTAGGGTTGACTGATACACCCCTTTACCTCTGTCTAGGGTTGACTGATACACCCCTTTACCCCTGTCTAGGGTTGACTGATTACCCCTGTCTAGGGTTGACTGATAAACCCCTTTACCTCTGTCTAGGGTTGACTGATACACCCTTTACCTCTGTCTAGGGTTGACTGATACACCCCTTTCCCTTTACCTTTATTTCCAGTGTTAATCTGCATAATTGTAATTATTCGCCTACCTTCTCATGCCTTTTGCACACAATGTATATATAGACTCCCCTTTTTTCTACTGTGTTATTGACTTGTTAATTGTTTACTCCATGTGTAACTCTGTGTTGTCTGTTCACACTGCTATGCCTTATCTTGGCCAGGTCGCAGTTGCAAATGAGAACTTGTTCTCAACTAGCCTACCTGGTTAAATAAAGGTGAAATAAAAATATAAAAAAATCTAGGGTTGACTGATACACCCCTTTACCTCTTTCTAGGGTTGACTGATACACCCCTTTACCCCTGTCTAGGGTTGACTGATACACCCCTTTACCCCTGTCTAGGGTTGACTGATAAACCCCTTTACCTCTTTCTAGGGTTGACTGATACACCCCTTTACCCCTGTCTAGGGTTGACTGATACACCCCTTTACCCCTGTCTAGGGTTGACTGATACACCCCTTTACCCCTGTCTAGGGTTGACTGATTTACCCCTGTCTAGGGTTGACTGATACACCCCTTTACCCCTGTCTAGGGTTGACTGATACACCCCTTTACCCCTGTCTAGGGTTGACTGATACACCCCTTTACCTCTGTCTAGGGTTGACTGAAACACCCCTTTACCTTTATCTAGGGTTGACTGATACACCCCTTTACCTCTGTCTAGGGTTGACTGATACACCCCTTTACCCCTGTCTAGGGTTGACTGATACACCCCTTTACCTTTATCTAGTGTTGACTGATACACCCCTTTACCCCTGTCTAGGGTTGACTGATACACCCCTTTACCCCTGTCTAGGGTTGACTGATACACCCCTTTACCTTTATCTAGTGTTGACTAATACACCCCTTTACCTCTGTCTAGGGTTGACTGATACACCCCTTTACCTCTGTCTAGGGTTGACTGATACACCCCTTTACCCCTGTCTAGGGTTGACTGATACACCCCTTTACCTCTGTCTAGGGTTGACTGAAACACCCCTTTACCTTTATCTAGGGTTGACTGATACACCCCTTTACCTCTGTCTAGGGTTGACTGATACACCCCTTTACCCCTGTCTAGGGTTGACTGATACACCCCTTTACCTTTATCTAGTGTTGACTGATACACCCCTTTACCCCTGTCTAGGGTTGACTGATACACCCCTTTACCCCTGTCTAGGGTTGACTGATACACCCCTTTACCTTTATCTAGTGTTGACTAATACACCCCTTTACCTCTGTCTAGGGTTGACTGATACACCCCTTTACCTCTGTCTAGGGTTGACTGATACACCCCTTTACCCCTGTCTAGGGTTGACTGATACACCCCTTTACCTCTGTCTAGGGTTGACTGAAACACCCCTTTACCTTTATCTAGGGTTGACTGATACACCCCTTTACCTCTGTCTAGGGTTGACTGATACACCCCTTTACCCCTGTCTAGGGTTGACTGATACACCCCTTTACCTTTATCTAGTGTTGACTGATACACCCCTTTACCTCTGTCAATGGCTCACTGAGATACACACTAATAATACTTAATGTAAAGTGCTTTTCTCACCTAAGACGCTGAAGAAAATAATACAAAATAAAATAATAACAATCAGAAACGCAGAACATTGTAAGCAGACCACAATCAAAGCTATATACAGGTGTCGTCAGGAGAACAGAATTAACATAGGTCTTTGAAAGCTTTTCTGAACAGCTCAGTCTTTAGCATGTGCCTTAAACGAAGCCGGAGACTCTCCAGCCCTGACAGTGACTTGAATGCTGCATTGAGGTCCAGCACTATGAGGGTGCTGGCAGCCCCAGAGTCGTCATTCATGAGTCGTCATTCATGAGTCGTCATTCATGAGCTGTGTCCAGCTCGGATGCCCAGCTGGAAGGGCACGAGTAGGTTGTGAGTGGCCAGATGGCGTTGAAGTTGGCTTCACACAGCACGTTCGATAAGCTTACTCAGAAGTGGCAGGTTGAAGATGGGCCTGTCGTTCTAGAGGTTGTCGGGGTCAGAACCAGGCTTTTTAAGTACTGACTGCAGCGAGCCTGAGCTGAGGAGGGACACATCCAGTAGTTTCCACTGCCGTTGCCGATCAGCTGGGAGTAGTAGGATGTCTGAGCTTTAAGGCCTGTTTGTGGTCTTGCTGATGTCTCTCAAACATCTGCACGTGTACAGTTAGCCCACTTTACTTATACTGGCGCTCTAGTGAGAGAGCGTCAGCTCCTCGGTGTACCAGGGAGAACATATGGGGGGGAAGACGTTTTCAAAGGAGCAACTTCATCAAGTTTGGAGGCCAAGGCAGTGTCGTATCGAGCCACAGAGTGAGTAACCGGCAGGTCGGGGATGGATTCAGTAAGCTGGGCTGTGTTTTTATAGCTTTAAGACTCCTAACCCGACTCGAGTGTTTCTTGGGCTGGGTGGGGCAGAGGAATAGCTAGGGTGAAGGTGATGAGTTTGTGGTCGGGACAGGCCTGGCATAATTCCATCCCGTTTGGCCAGATCCACGCCTCTGATTACAGACCAGCTCTAGTGTATTGGGCTTTTTGTTGTGGGTGGCAAAGTCCACATGCTGTTCGAGTCCAAAGTTCTCCAGAATATCAGCCAGGTCAGTAGAGAGACTGCAGTCAGGGGAGTCGACATGTATGTTGACATCACCAAGCACCAGCATAGCAGGGCACAAGACTTAGGAGTGTTCGTAGCTCGGATAGTTCAGCAGGAAAGCCACAGTTGAGCTTTTTGAGGCCGATTTTCTAAAAATAAATAAAAATGATTTTTGTTATAATTATTTGTATTTTTTAAATCAACACAGCCAGTACTGACGCAGAGCCAGTGATCTTGAAAGCCACGCATTCGAAAGAGGAGACGGCTGTTACTGGAGTAGACTTCACAATAGTCAGTCCTGTAGATTCACAGCCAAAACCTCCACCCCATCCGGACGTGAGAGGGCAGTCCAGGTCGGTGTAGCCAGTTGCGGCGCATTGGTTGAGGGAAGATGTACTCATTGCCCTGACGCCAAGTCTCAATGAGGCAGAAAGTCCAGGCCTCTTATCAGTGACCACGTCATTCAGCAGTAAAATGACTGAATGACGTCCGCGGAATCGTAATGAGGGAAGGCGTGCTGCCGTTTCTGAATCTTTTGGTGCCCGACTTCGGTCCCGTCCGTGGTAGATGATTTGAGATGACGATCTCGCTAGTCTGGTATTGGCTAGTTGATTGGAGAAGGAGCCAAATGTGTCCGCTAATTTAACAATGATGATAAAACCTTTTTAGAATGAGATTCCTGTCTTCTATACCGGATAAGCTACAACAACAACAAGTTGATAAACAATGCACATTTTAAAAACCGAATAATTATGAATAATTTTGCAGGAGTAAACTACCAAGGCTGGCACGAGGCGCCATCGCAACCATAAACACTACACTACAGACCACAATTTAATATCTAATAATTATGCCGGGCAAATTTAAGATGGCATTTTGAGAAATGCTCTGTATTATCTGTATAACGTCTGTCTCTTCGCGTGTGCTTGCGTGTGTGTGTGTGTGTGTGTGTCAGGTTAGTGAGTAGCCTCCAGAGACACGGTCAGTGTCTGTCAGAGCTGTGTGACCTGGCCCAGTCTCCCAGTTCCCCTTCAGCACTGGTCAGACTGCTGCAGTACTACTCCGGCTGGGCTCAGCTCAGAGACTCACTCATTCCCGACTGGACACCACGTGGTAAGGCCATGCGTAGCGTGCGTGTGTTTGTAAGTGGATCTTTATCCACGCGTTCATGAACGTAGTGGAGATCTTTCCTTGAGTGTTGTACAACTGTGATTGTGAAGTGTGTGTGTTGAATTTACTCTGTGTTTGTGTCTTTCAGGTGTGGTGGTAGTGGTTGTCTCTGACGACTGTTCTCTCTACTCTCTCATGCTGAAAGTCTTACCTGCACTGGCCATGGGTATGACACACACACACACACACACACACACACACACACACAGGGAGAGAGAGCTACAGACAGAGGGAGAGAGAGCTACAGACAGAGGGAGAGAGAGCTACAGACAGAGGGAGAGAGAGCTACAGACAGAGGGAGAGAGCTACAGACAGAGGGAGAGAGAGCTACAGACAGAGGGAGAGAGAGCTACAGACAGAGGGAGAGAGAGCTACAGACAGAGGGAGAGAGAGCTACAGACAGAGGGAGAGAGAGCTACAGACAGAGGGGGAGAGAGCTACAGATCCAGGCTATCTAATCAACATGACCAAAGGTCAATTTCCTAGAAAGTCATGGGCGGGAAAAAAGTTTCAAAACAGACCTTATCACCTTCTACGCTGACAAAGATTCCCTTCGGGAAGGTAAAGCTTTACTCTACCATTTGGGACCTTAACGTTTCTGTTTCCCAGGCAACGCAGTGGTGGCGATCCCTGGCGTGGGGACAGCGCCTCCTGTTCTGTTATTGGCTCAGCTGTTTGTGGAGGCGGGACTTCCTGCGGGGGTGCTGAATGTGGTGACGGGCAGCGTTTTGTCGCTGGGTTCTAAAGTGGCTCAAAACCCGCACGTCAGCTATGTCACTTACAGTGGCAACAAAAAGGTGGACACACACACACACACACACACACTCGAACCAATGTGTTAGTCAGTAGTGCTTATGGATCCCTCGTGATGTCTTTTTCCTGTATGCATCTGCTCCTGCATCTTCTTACTAGCTCTCATTTCACTGATCGCTTCTTTATCGAGGAATGTTTTCACTTGCTATGACTGTGATATGAGGTTGTTTTATCTACCCTTAGTTGAAACCACTTGACTGTAAGTCGCTCCGGATAAGAGGGTCTGCCAAATGACCAGAATTCTACGTAAATGTAATGGGACTGCAATTAGCTGTGTTTTCCATTTGGTTACGGCAGTGAATTTGACAGTTGTCCCGTGACAGTCGTGTGTGTGTGTGTGTGTGCGTGTGCTTTTGATTGAACTTCCTCTTTTCTCTCGCTCACACTAACTAGTAACTTCCCTCCAATCTCTTCTTTCCTTCTTTTTCAGGATGGAGAGATTCTGTGCAGGGCCACAGCAGGCATGGGTGTTCCCGTCTCTCTCTCCCTCTCCCTCGGGGCCACCTGTCCCTTCATCATCTTTGAGTCTGCCGATATCGACAGTGCCGTGGATGGAGTGATAGAGACCGCCTTTAAGAAGAACAGAGAGGTGGAACAGATGGCTTTCTTTTCTCACTCGTTTTCTTTTTTTAAAGCCAAATCATTGAATGTATCGAGAGATTCCGGTGAAAGAACAAGCTGCAATCCGATCCATGGCCACAGGTGGTCAGTGTTGTACAGTATGACTGATCTGTACCTCTCCCTCGCTCAATTAAAAAAAAAAATATTTAAAGCCCCCATTTAAAGCAACCTCTCGCTGACTCAGTAGGCCTATATGACTTATCTGAACAATAGACCAATAAAATAACCTGCCCCCCCCCCCCTCTTTCTCACCCTCCTCTCTCAGTGCCAGTGGATGCTGTGTGTCCAGGAGTCAGTGTGGGACAGTGTTGTAGCCCGTCTGAAGGTTCGGATGGCAGGGATGAAGAGTGTTCCTCTCCTGGCCGAGGGGGACCGAAGGCTGGTGGACGCTGCAGTACAGGAGGCCCAACAGCAGGGGGCCACGGTCAGTCACGATATTTCCATTTAACATTTTTGTCATTTAGGAGACGCTCTTATCCAGAGTGACTTACATGAGCAATTAGGGTGAAGTGCCTTGCTCAAGGGGACATCGACAGATTTTTCACCTTGTCGGCTTCGGGGATTCAAACCAGCGCTCTTTTGTTTACTGGCCCAACACTCTTAACCACGTACACCGAGTGTACAAAACATTAGTAACACCTTCCTAATATTGAGTTGGACCCCCTTTTGCCCTCATAACAGCCTCAATTCGTCGGGGCATGGACTCTACAAGGGGTCAAGCGTTCCATGACGATTCGGGCCCATGTTGACTCCAATGCTTCCCACAGTTGTCAAGTTGGCTGGATGTCCTTTGGGTGCTGGACCATTATTGGTAACACACGGGAAACTGTTGAGCGTGAAAATCCCAGCGGCGTTGCAGTTCTTGACACACTCAACCCGGGTTCGCCTGGCACCTACTAACATACCTCGTTTTTAAAGGCACTTCAATAGTTCATCTCGCCTATTCACTCTCTGAATGGCACACATACACAATCCATGCCTGAAAGCTGAAAAATCCTTCTTTAACCTGTCTTTTCCCCTTCATCTACTCTGATTTTGAAGTGGATTTAAGAAGTGACATCAATAAGGGATCATAGCTTTCACCTGGACTCACCTGGTCAGTCTATGTCATGGAAAGCGGAAGTGTTCCTAATGTTTTGTACACTCGGTGTACAAACTAAATTGTAAATAAATGGTAACCTAATTGTGTTTTGCTTGTATCAGCTGATCCAGCCGTGTCCCCCGTCCTCCTCCGGTGCTGCCTATCCCCCCACGGTGCTGTGTGGAGTAGCCCCCTCCTGCACCTGTGTGGTGACCCCATCCCCCGGCCCTCTGTTGCCCCTCCTCTCCTTCAGGAGCCACGGGGAGGGTGTCACTCTGGGTAAGGAGGACCACACCATACTGTTTCTATGACCACACTCAAACACCAACCACTAATGAAACACTCATCTATCCATCTGTTTATCTGTCTTGACAGGGAACCACAGCCCTCACGGCCAGGCTGCCTCAATCTGGACTGAAGACCTAACTCTGGCTCTGGAGGCTGCCAAGAGGTACAGGACACACACACGCACCCATACTTACTTACACACACACACACTATCTTGGTCTCCCAATATTCATCTCAAGTCACCATGGCTGAAAACATTTAGTGTGGTGTTCTTACTGCGTTAGATGTAGAATTCCTATCACCCAGAAGCCACCTGACAAAATAATGGACTATCAGATATAACACACCTTATTAACCCTTCCTCGAACCTCTCTCCCCAGCCTGTCTGTGGGTGCAGTGTGGGTAAACTCCCACTCTGTGATGGACCCTTCCCTGCCTATCTCTGGCCACAAGGAGAGTGGCAACTGCATCGATGGAGGGAAGGAGGTATGGACAATAGCCATGTTCTGTCCCTGTCCAGAGGGAATTTAGTTGATAATGCGTGTAATTATCCAATCTTTTCTGATATTCACACATGCCTTCTAGAGTGTCGGGCTATAGGTTGTTTGTTGACAGTGTGCCTTATGTCGGAGTGTCTCCTAAATGACTCTTTCCTTCTCTCTTCCAGGGGCTGTTCCAATTCCTCCGCCCTTCCTCCTCGCCTCCTCTACCCCGCTCCTCTCCAGCCTCTGTTGATTACTCCAAGTTTGGAACGGCGGCATCAGCGGCCATCATTCCAGAGGGATCTAATTCATCCAGGTGTGTGTGTGTGTGTGTCTTCATTGACTTCTTTTAAAGTTGCCTTTGTACTTATTCAGTCACTTGTAATGTTCTTAATTCCCTCTTTTCCTCCCTCCTGTTTCTATCTCTCCTTCAGTACCCCTCGTTCCTACCTGCAGTATGTGGGGGGTAAGCAGTGTAAGTCTGAGTCTGGCAGCAGTGTGTGTGTCCTGGCTCCAGGGGGGGGAACTGTTCTCGCCCACTGTCCTGACGGGGGGAGGAAAGACGTTCGCAACGCCGTGGAGGCGGCCATTAAGGTCCAACCTGGGTAAGCTCTGCTCTAAGCTGGATGTCAATCGACCAAACGTCACCGACAGTGTCGTCAGGGCGTTGCCGTTCTTGACACAAACCGGTGCGCCTGGCACCTACTACCATACCCCGTTCAAAGGCACTTACATTATTTTTTTGGTCTTGCCCATTCACCCTCTGAATGGCACACATACACAATCCTTGTCTTAAGACTTAAAAATCCTTCTTTAACCTGTCCCCTCCCCTTCATCTACACTGGTTTTTGAAGTGGATTTAACTAGTGACATCAATAAGGGATCAAAGCTTTCAGCTGGACTCACCTGGTCAGTCTGTCATGGAAAGAGCAGGTGTTAATAATGTTTTGTGTACTGTGTATATTTTCTCTCGCTCTCCTGACAGTTGGATGAAGAAAAGCCCTGTGGCCCGAGCTCAAAGCCTCTTCTCTCTGGCTGAGACCTTGGAGCTGAAGAGGCGGGACATGGCCGTGTCACTCCACTCCCAGACAGGCCTCTCATTGGAGAAGGCGGACATGGAGGTGGAGCTGAGCATCGCTCAGCTCTGTGATTGGGCCGCTCGCTGTGATAAGGAAAAGGGCGGAGTTCCGGTGAGAATTTATGTATTCTGTCCTAATAGTAGTAACGTCTGTATAATACTAGTGGCTGTTTGTGTTCAACACTTACTCACGCACCCCCAACGCTCTGGCTGGCACACAGGCCACCAACAAAGCCTCTCCACTTCAGGAGGTCAAACTGTATTTAAAGTGTCTCTTCTCTAACCTCCTTTTCTCTAGTCCGTCCCACAGTCCGGTTCGGCTCTGTCCATCCCCGAGGCTCTAGGAGTGGTGGGTGTGGTTCTCCCTGACTCCTCCCCCCTCCTCTCTATGGTCTCCCTGCTGGCAGCTGCTGTTGCCATGGGCAATGCTGTCATCATGGTGCCCAGTCCAAAGTACCCCCTGCCTGCTCTAGAGTTCATCCAGGTGAGTTCTGTCCTGCCCCCTGACATTTTGATTCAACTGTGTACTTGTGTGCACACGCTTGCTTGTGTATGCTGTTGCGTGTGTGTGCATGTATTTTTGCCCAAACACATCTGTTCCCTGTCTCTCTAGGTTCTCCAGTCCTCAGATCTTCCAGGAGGCGTGGTCAGCATTATAACTGGTGGCAGAGATCAGCTGACCCAGGCTCTAGCCAATCACAGTGTCATCAAGGCCATATGGTACTGGGGGAGTATGGAGGTGTGTATGAACCCTGTATACTCACACAACAACAAATAGCACTTAATTGCATTCCAGTAGAGTATATAAATGAGCTGTGTTATCTCTCTCTCACACACACACACACACACACACACACACACACACACACACACACACACACACACACACACACACAGGGTTGCCAGTTCCTACAGCACACATGTGCCAGCCCTCTGAAGAGCCTGTGGCTTCACTGCCAGGAGAAGGATGGAGGGAGAGACTGGGCCCAGCCTCATGCCTCACTCCAGGAAGAGATGTGGAGACAGGCCGTCCAGTGGAAGAGTGTCTGGATCCCCACTGCTTAGAGAGAGGGGGGGGGGGGGGAAGAGACAGATGGGAGACAGTAGAGTGAGAGATTAAGTATATTAAAACAATAACATTTATTTGAAGTGAAGGGGGCGGGGGGTTGTAAGGGTCATTCTTAGTCGCGTTCTGGGAATGATTTTATGTAACGCACTTGACTATGAAACCTTCTTGGCTGTTCCAGTGCTTTCCTCCCATCAGAGGACTGTATGCTGATGACTCTGTGGTAAATAACACAAGATACATAGAGAGATGTTATAACCTGTATGGATCACTGACTTCTACCTCCAGTGCTCCTATGCCTGGTCTGATGCCTTAATAGCACTGGCGGTGATGCATACTCTACAGGAAGCCAGCTTTAGTCAGCCAACAATGCATTCATCATTTTGCCTTACTGTATGTTATCAATAAGGGATTGAGGAAGATGAGAAGTTAATACAGCTGTACCGATTATTAGTACCGTATTATGTCAAACTGTAGTAGTGTTCATAATCACAAAAGTAAGACATTCCTTTTGTGGGGATCTTCAACCGTGCCGGATAGGTCAGGCCTACTGTGTCAGCATGAGTAGTCTTCACGTTTTAGTCTTTTTGAAATATATATGATTTAAAAAGATTCTAAATAATGTACTTCTGATGTTCAAAAGCCCTAATAAAAAGATAATCACCTCATATCTTGTGCTCTCTTTTTAAGGAGTAGGCCATCATGAGATTGCTTTTTTCTGGAAGTGATTGTATGACTGGCATGTGTGTAACTTGCAGGAGGTCATGAATATATTTCTTTACCTCAATTGTATACCGTGATGAATTTAAACTGTTTGTCGCTAAATCCGGCATGACCTGGGACCATGTAAAAACAGCTAGCTGGAGTTTGTCTGAGCCCTCAGCTGCTATGAATTTAATGCTGAGGCTACATGCAGGCACCCTAGTCTGATGGCATTGTCTCACATTTCATTATTGTGTTGATAGTGCATCCTTTACGGTTATAATTGTATTATACAAGGGCAGTGCCTTTCCCACAATGTGGTCATTTCCAGGCCTAGTGCTTTATCATAGCCTTATAGCATACCTGCCATGGCTAAGGCTAGCTTCAGGCTCTACCTGAGCCTGCTTATTATACTGAACAAAAATATAAACGCAGCATGCAACAATTTAAAATATTTTACTAAGTTGGTTTGTATAAGGAAATCAGTCAATCTGTAACGGCTTTTCTCTTCTTCTGAGGAGGAGGAGGAGTAGTAGTAGGAAGGATCAGAGGACCAAAATGCAGCGTGGTATGTATCCATAATGTAATTTAATGAGAACGAATACAAAAGAACAAGAGAATCAAAATGAAAACTGAAACAGTCCCGAATGGTGCAAACACTGAAACAGAAAATTAATCACCCACAACTCAAGGGTGAAAACAGGCTGCCTAAGTATGGTCCTCAATCAGGGACAACGATTGACAGCTGCATCTGATTGAGAACCATACCAGGCCAAACACAGAAATCCCAAATCATAGAAAAAAGATCATAGACTGCCCACCCCAACTCACGCCCTGACCATACTAAAACAAAGACAAAAACAAAGGAACTATGGTCAGAACGTGACACAATCGAAATAAATTAAGCCCTAATCTATGGATTTCACATGACTTGGCATGGTAGTAGGTGCCAGGTGCACCTGTTTGTGTCAAGAACTGCAACTCTGAGTTTCATCTGAACCGTTGGTTTCTGAGCCCTCATCCTCTATGTACTTAATGCTGAGGCTACATGCAGACACCCTAGTCTGATGGCCATCTCTCATTTCATTTTTGTGCTGATAGTGCATCATTTACTGTTAGAATTGTATGCTACAAGGGCAGTGCCTTTCCCACATTCTGGTCATTGCCAGGCCTAATGCTTTATTATAGCATTAGCCTTATAGCATACCTGACATGGCTGTCTTCAGCCTTTATCTGGACCTGCTTACTTTTCGCCCATCCGTGTTCATTGACATGTGATTCAGGCACTGCAATCATGCGTGTTTAGCTTTTGGGCCCTTCAATCAGATTAGCTTTAGCTGACATTCATATAGCGGTTGTTTTGGCGGAGTGAGAGGTGGAATTGTGTGTTGGTAGAACTGGCATTATAACTAAAGTGGACATTGCCATTGACTACACGGAGTCGCATTAACAGAAATCCCATGCAGCCTTGTTCTCCACAATGAAACCGGGGAGGAGACTGTGGATTCGTTTTCGTCTGTTAGTATGTTAGGTCATGCGATATCAGACAGCACTGGCCAATTTTGATGAAACTTGTATGAATGATGTGTCTTGCAATAGTGGTCTGACATTTACAAAATTACACAGATTGGCCACATGGTGGCGCTATAACAAGAGATTGCAAATGCAAAAAAATCAAAGGTCACGCCCTTCCCCCCATTTGACCAAAACTCATGAAATTTGGTACACACATCAATCTCCTCACAAGGAACAAATTTGACTCCGTGACCCATAAGGTCCACCCTGATGGATTGTCTGCCATTTTGAATTTGATAAACACTTACAACACTACTCTTCTGGCACCGAATGACCGATCTGCACAAAACTTGGACAAAGGTCTAGACTAGTACCTAAAACAACATGGATGCTACTGGCCAATAAACATTCACGTGGGTGTGGTCTGGTACATAAATCAGTCAAGAATATTTCTATTATAACAACATTTGGTACACGTTGTCATGACAGGCCTGTGAGGATCAGCTCTACAGAGATATCTCTACCTCCCGCAGAGGAGGAGAGGTATGGAGGTGGGGGGGTTTTATGACCTCACGTCCGTTGTAAACTAAGGCTGCAGACCAACTCCTTTCTGGTCTCTAATGCGAGAGATCGGAATGTCCTTGTGCATTAGGGAGAATCTACTGCCCAAAAATACAGAACATCAAACAAATGGACGTTGGGACAATATATTTCATCATCCGAATAGGTGGGAATAATGATGGGTGGCATATGAAAATGTATGTCTATTTTATGGTGCTAATAAAAGTTAAGAGGATGTTATAATGAAAACGTAATGAAAACCCCGCTCCGGTGCGGGGTGAAGTACCCACTCCGCTCGCGAATCCGCCAGCATCGGTGGCGGCTCTGGTGTGGGACCATGGGTCCGGAACCAGGCCATGGAGCTGGGTTGAACGCCGCACCCGGCCGGACTGGGCACCGGCGCAGAGGAAGGCTCCTGCCATGGAGCGGGACCGGACGCCGTGCCCGGACTGGACATCGGCGCAGAGGAAGGCTCCTGCCATGGAGCGGGACCGGACGCCGTGCCCGGACTGGACATCGGCGCAGAGGAAGGCTCCTGCCATGGAGCGGGACTGGACGCCGTGCCCGGACTGGGCACCGGCGCAGAGGAAGGCTCCTGCCATGGAGCGGGACTGGACGCCGTGCCTGGACTGGGCACCATCGCAGAGGAAGGCTCCTGCCATGGAGCTGGACTGGACACCGTGCCTGGACTTGGCATCGGCGCAGAAGAAGGCTCCGGCCATGGAGCTGGACTGGAGAGGAACACTGGAGGCCTGGTGTGTGGAGCTGGCACAGGCGCCACCGGACTGGTGGCACTCTTCAGGGCAAGTGCGAGGAGGAGACACAGGACGTACCGGACTGGGAAGGCACACTGGAGGCCTAGTGCGTGGAGCCGGCACAGGTGGTACCGGACTGGTGACAACCTTTGCACGGTGAGTGCGGGGAGCTAGGACAGAACGTACTGGGCTGTGGAGGCGCACTGGAGACCTGGTGCGTGGAGCCGGCACAACTGGTACCGAACAGATGACAACCTTTGCACGGTGAGTGCGGGGAGCTAGGACAGAACGTACTGGGCTGTGGAGGCGCACTGGAGACCAGGTGCTGGGGGGCAGGCACACATGGTACCGGACATATGACACGCTCCTCAAGGCGAGTGCGGAGAGCTGGCACAGGACGTACTGGGCTGTGGAGGCGTACTGGAGACCTGGTGCATGGAGCAGGCACAGTTTTTACCAGATTGCTAGCACTCTCCTCAGGACGAGTACAGAGAGCTGACTCGGGTGGCATCAAACAGATAACACGCTCCTTAGGGTGAATGTTGTGCATCATACACCAACACAACAACTCTCTCATTTTTCTCTCCTCCAATTTCTCCATCAGCTCCCTGACTGGCTCTGGTTCACTCCTCGGCTCCGCCGACCACCCCGTGTGGCCCCCCCCCAAAAAAAATTGGTCTGTCTTTTGTGCTTTCTATGTGGCCGCGAACCCCGGTGTCGTCGCTGTCCTCCCTTCTCTCCTTGCGTCTGCCGCCAAGGAAGGCGATCCTGTCCTACCAGGATTTCCTCCCAAATCCAGGATCCCTTCCCATCCAAGATCTCCTCCCAAGTCCAGGATACCTTCTCCTCCTGGGCACGCTGCTTGGTTCTGGTGTGGTGGGATCTTCTGTCATGATCGTCGTAACAACATTCGGACCAAAGCGCAGCGTGATATGGGTTCCACATGTTTAATGAATGAAATGCACAAAAACAATAAAGAACGAACGAACGAAACGTGAAGAACATGAAGTGCTCACAGGCAACTACACATAAACAAGATCCCACAAAACACAGTAGGTAAATGGCTGCCTAAATATGATCCCCAATCAGAGACAACGATAAACAGCTGCCTCTGATTGGGAACCATACCAGGCCAACATAGAAATACACACACTAGATCACCCACCCTAGTCACACCCTGACCTAACCAAAATAGAGAATAAAAAGGCTCTCTATGGTCAGGGCGTGACAGTAGTTGACAAACGGTCTATCAAAGTTGATCACATTAGCCTCCAAATAACTACACCAAAATCAGTAGCTACATACAGTGAGGGGAAAAAAGTATTTGATCCCCTGCTAATTTTGTATGTTTGCCCACTGACACAGAAATGATCAGTCTATAATTTTAATGGTAGGTTTATTTGAACAGTGAGACAGAATAACAACAACAAAAATCCAGAAAAACGCATGTCAAAAATTGTATAAATTGATTTGCATTTTAATGAGGGAAATAAGTATTTGACCGCTCTGCAAAACATGACTTAGTACTTGGTGGCAAAACCCTTTTTGGCAATCAGAGGTCAGACGTTTCTTGTAGTTGGCCACCAGGTTTGCACACTTCTCAGGAGGGATTTTGTCCCACTCCTCTTTACAGATCTTCTCCAAGTCATTAAGGTTTCGAGGCTGACGTTTGGCAACTCGTACCTTCAGCTCCCTCCACAGATTTTCTATGGGATTAAGGTCTGGAGACTGGCTAGGCCACTCCAGGACCTTAATGTGCTTCTTCTTGAGCCACTTCTTTTTTTGCGTTGGCTGTCTGTTTTCGGTCATTGTCATGCTGGAATACCCATCCACGACCCATTTTCAATGCCCTTGCTGAGGGAAGGAGGTTCTCACCCAAGATTTGATGGTACATGGCCCCTTTGATGCGGTGAAGTTGTCCTGTCCCCTTAGCAGAAAAACACCCCCAAAGCATAATGTTTCCACCTCCATGTTTGACGGTGGGGATGGTGTTCTTGGGGCCTCCTCCAAACACAGCGAGTTGAGTTGATGCCAAAGAGCTCCATTTTTGTCTCATCTGAACACAACACGTTCACCCAGTTGTCCTCTGAATCATTCAGATGTTCATTGGCAAACTTCAGACGAGCATGTATATGTGCTTTCTTGAGCAGGAGGACCTTGCGGGCGCTGCAGGATTTCAGTCCTTCACTGCGTAGTGTGTTACCAATTGTTTTCTTGGTAACTATGGTCCCAGCTGCCTTGAGAGAGCACCGCTCCTATCCCAGTCTCGGATGCGTCCACCTCCACTATGAACGCCAAAGAGGGATCTGGATGGGCCAGCACGGGTGCCGAGATAAACAGAGCCTTAGTTGCCCAAAAGAACTGACCACTGCAGACATACAGGACCCCCCTTCAGCAGTGAGGTAATGGGAGCAGCCACCTGACCAAAACCCTGGATAAAGGTCCGGTAGTAATTGGCATACCCTAAAAATTGCTGCACCTCCTTTACCGTGGTGGGAGTCGGCCAATTACGCAAGGCTGAAATGCGGTCACTTTCCATCTCCACCCCTGATGTGGAAATGCGATAACCTAGGAAGGAGACGGCTTGCTGAAAGAACAGGCATTTCTCAGCCTTGACTTACAGGTCATGCTCCAACAGTCATCCAAGTACCCTGTGCACCAAAGACACATGCTCGGCGCATGTAGGGGAGTATATCAGAATGTCATCGATATGCACCACTACACCCTGCCCGTGCAGGTCCCTGAAAATCTAATCTACAAAGGATTGTAAGACTGATGGAGCATTCATCAACCCGTACGGCATGACGAGGTACTCATAATGCTCTGAGGTGGTACTAAACGCCGTCTTCCTCTCCCGGATATGCACCAGGTGGTATGCGCTCCTGAGATCCAGTTTTGTGAAGAAGCGCGCCCCCGTGCATTGACTCAATCGCCGTGGCGATAAGAGACCTCAATAATCAATGCACGGGCGCAGACCTCCATCCTTCTTCTTCACAAAAAATAAACTCGAGGAGACAGGTGACGTGGAGGACCGAATGTACCCCTGACGCAGGGATTCAGAGACATACAGTGCTTTGCGAAAGTATTCGGCCCCCTTGAACTTTGCGACCTTTTGCCACATTTCAGGCTTCAAACATAAAGATATAAAACTGTATTTTTTTGTGAAGAATCAACAACAAGTGGGACACAATCATGAAGTGGAATGACATTTATTGGATATTTCAAACTTTTTTAACAAATCAAAAACAGAAAAATTGGGCGTGCAAAATTATTCAGCCCCCTTAAGTTAATACTTTGTAGCGCCATCTTTTGCTGCGATTACAGCTGTAAGTCGCTTGGGGTATGTCTCTATCAGTTTTGCACATCGAGAGACTGACATTTTTTCCCATTCCTCCTTGCAAAACAGCTCGAGCTCAGTGAGGTTGGATGGAGAGCATTTGTGAACAGCAGTTTTCAGTTCTTTCCACAGATTCTCGATTGGATTCAGGTCTGGACTTTGACTTGGCCATTCTAACACCTGGATATGTTTATTTTTGAACCATTCCATTGTAGATTTTGCTTTATGTTTTGGATCATTGTCTTGTTGGAAGACAAATCTCCGTCCCAGTCTCAGGTCTTTTGCAGACTCCATCAGGTTTTCTTCCAGAATGGTCCTGTATTTGGCTCCATCCATCTTCCCATCAATTTTAACCATCTTCCCTGTCCCTGCTGAAGAAAAGCAGGCCCAAACCATGATGCTGCTGTAACAGTACAAGTTTAGACCGTCCCTCGCCCATACCCGGGCGCGAACCAGGGACCTTCTGCACACATCAACAGTCACCCTCGAAGCATCGTTACCCATCGCTCCACAAAAGCCGCGGCCCTTGCAGAGCAAGGGGAACTACTACTTCAAGGTCTCAGAGCAAGTGACGTCACTGATTGAAACGCTATTTAGCGCCCACGCTAACTAAGCTAGCCGTTTCACATCCGTTACACTCACCCCCCTTTTGACCTTCCTCCTTTTTCCGCAGCAACCAGTAATCCGGGTCAACAGCATCAATGTAACAGTATACATTTTAACCGTCCCCTCGCCCATACCCGGGCGCGAACCAGGGACCTTCTGCACACATCAACAACTGACGCCTACGAAGCGTCGTTACCCATCGCTCCACAAAAGCCGCGGCCCTTGCAGAGCAAGGGGAACTACTACTTCAAGGTCTCAGAGCAAGTGACGTCACTGATTGAAACGCTATTTAGCGCCCACGCTAACTAAGCTAGCCGTTTCACATCCGTTACACTGCCACCACCATGTTTGACAGTGGGGATGGTGTGTTCAGCTGTGTTGCTTTTACGCCAAACATAACGTTTTGCATTGTTGCCAAAAAGTTCAATTTTGGTTTCATCTGACCAGAGCACCTTCTTCCACATGTTTGGTGTGTCTCCCAGGTGGCTTGTGGCAAACTTTAAACAACACTTTTTATGGATATCTTTAAGAAATGGCTTTCTTCTTGCCACTCTTCCATAAAGGCCAGATTTGTGCAATATACGACTGATTGTTGTCCTATGGACAGAGTCTCCCACCTCAGCTGTAGATCTCTGCAGTTCATCCAGAGTGATCATGGGCCTCTTGGCTGCATCTCTGATCAGTCTTCTCCTTGTATGAGTTGAAAGTTTAGAAGGACGGCCAGGTCTTGGTAGATTTGCAGTGGTCTGATACTCCTTCCATTTCAATATTATCGCTTGCACAGTGCTCCTTGGGATGTTTAAAGCTTGGGAAATCTTTTTGTATCCAAATCCGGCTTTAAACTTCTTCACAACAGTATCTCGGACCTGCCTGGTGTGTTCCTTGTTCTTCATGATGCTCTCTGCGCTTTTAACGGACCTCTGAGACTATCACAGTTGTAAGGAAGTGCTATTTCTTATGCAGGTGACCAGCCTACTGCTATTACATTGCTATAACTGAGACAACGTATTTTCACAGTAAAACATGTTAGGTCCCATACAGGATAGCTCCCACACCCACACACACATCACACACACATTACACACACTAACTGCCGAGGACACACAGATAAGACATACACCCACACATTGGGAGGAAGAGACAGCCTTGACTTGCAGAAACCAGCGCACACACCTAATCTCCTTCTTAGCTGAACATTGTGTGACAAGGAACGGGACGACAAGACTCAGAGGGATGACGGACGGCCCAACAGGACCAACCAGAAGACCAGAACTTCTAGACTCAACCTACTTTCTGTACTGTATATAACATACATGCACTCTGTTATCGGGGCTCTTTTCTGCTGGTTCCTTAAGAACCGAATGAAATGGGCCCGTATACGTTGTACCAGATATCTTTACTCATAATTAAACTGTCACTTGTCATACAATAGACCACCTTGTCTGAATCGATCCTTGACCGGCTCGCCCTCCTACATATCCCATTATCAACACAGTGCAGGTGCATTTATGCGGAGACTTGATTACACACAGGTGGATTGTATTTATCATCATTAGTCATTTAGGTCAACATTGGATCATTCAGAGATCCTCACTGAACTTCTGGAGAGAGTTTGCTGCACTGAAAGTAAAGGGGCTGAATAATTTTGCACGCCCAATTTTTCAGTTTTTGATTTGTTAAAAAAGTTTGAAATATCCAATAAATGTCGTTCCACTTCATGATTGTGTCCCACTTGTTGTTGATTCTTCACGGGGGGGATGCGCACAGTGGAGACCTGGTCTGGACTTTCCACCATAGTTGCACCAACGGAAACCCCTACACACCTCCCCGAGCACTCTCGCGACCACCCCGTGAGAGCCCTCTGTTGCCATGAAATGGTGGGGTCATGACAAGCCAACCAGGGAAGGCCCAGTACCACGGGAAATGCAGGAGAGTCAATGAGAAAGAGACTGATTCTCTCCTCGTGACTCCCCTGCATCACCATGGCCAGGGAGATAGTGGCTTCCCTGATTAGTCCGGACCCCAATGGTCGACTATCCAGAGCGTGAACTGGGAAAGGTCTAACCACAGGAATAATGGGGATCGCTAAACAAAGAGCGAGCGCTCTGTCAATAAAATTCCCAGCTGCGCCTGAATCTACGAGCGCCTTATGCTGGGAATGCGGGGGAAAATCAGGAAAACAAACAGGTACAAACAGTTGGACAACAGAAGACTCTGGATGAGAGTGGTGCAGATTCACCTGGGGTGACGCCAGAGTGCCCTGCCTGTTGCCTCGACTCCCAGAGGAACCTACCCGGCACCGACCGGCAGTGTGCCCTCTGCGGCCACAGATGGTGCACGAACTGGAACCATAGGCAGAAATCCCAGGGGGGACGGGGGAGACAAGACCCCCCCATCCTGGGAAAATATGATTTGTCCCCCCCAATATATCACTGTAAACATAACTATGTCATTTCAGTAATATTAATAATACGCAATGAAAGTACTTGTGCTGATTATAGACACTTAATAGCGCTTTTTTAAGTTTCAAAAGATTGCGACCCCCCGCCCTTTTCTTCACAATGGTTTGATCCACTGCCAGTTCTTTAGCTGGCAAGGTAATAGAGGGTTCTTATCTACTGTCCGAAAGGCACTCAATGCACGTAACTGATGTGAGGTTAATCCAGTCAATCGCGCCATATCAATGTTTCTTTTTAAAATGTTGGCAGGATTCACACCCTAGCTGAATTTACAGAGCTAGCGCGCAAACTAAAGCAAACATTGACTATCAAGCTAGCTAGTACCTATTCCATTTATGTGGCGTCGTCAAAGATGGAATCTTTGCTATCGTCAGTTTATTCCAAGATCAGCATGCTGCTGTCGTGTTTCAAAGTCCCTGCGATAAGGTTAGCGATAAACTGAACAGAACTACACCCTCTTCTACCATTGTCTAAAATATATTTAATGGTCTCGTTGCAAAAGCTAAATTGTCGCCAGGGAACTTTTTAAATTTTTATTTCACCTTTATTTAACCAGGTATATACTGGACTGATAAGGAACAGTGCTATAACTATTATTATTAGTAGTAGAATTATAATGATTTAAACATTTGAACAAGTTGGGACAACCCTTCAGTTAACTACTGAAGGGTTAACTACTGTACCTATCAATTATCCAGTAGAAGTGATTAGGCTGTGTTACAGCACTACTTTTGGTGTCCCCCTCAGGAATTGCTCTTGAGAAAATTTCATGTAATTGTCCCCTCCAAAGTTGATATCAGATTTTCGCGCCTGACTGGTGGGCGCTGGTCCACTCCAGAGGTCTCCCTGAGAGGCACGAGATGAGGGAGGACACCCTCTCTCTTCCCGAGGGAGCCGGGTAAACGGTGTCCAGGTATAGGTCCAGCTGTAACAGGAAACCCTGGCAACATGCCGCCTTCCCATCATACACCCCGGGAAGGGCGAGACGCATCCCACTGGGACCGGTTGCAGGAGGAGTGAGTAGTGGAGGTTCGGTTTGCATTGTTGAAGGCGCTGGAGGACCTCCCTGTCTCTCCCAGCGGTCCAGGGTCTGGATAACTTGATCCATGATGGCACCGAGATGGTGGTTCACTTTCGCTTGCTCCTGGATGCGCTCCTCGACCCCTATACCAGGGGTATCTGTTCCTGCTGACTCCCTGACGGGTCGTGAATACTTTCAGGGGTGTTTAACTGGTGGCAGGAAAGTCAAACGCAGGAGAGCAGAACTTGGTGAATAGCCGGAGCAGTTCAATTTATAAAACTAATGGCTTACAAAACAACAAACACATGGGTACAAAACCTGTAGCGCACCAGTAAAACATAGCACAAGTACTTACAATAAACAATTCCCGACAAGGACATGGGGGAAACAGAGGGAAAATATACAACATGTAATTAAGGAATTGAAACCAGGTGTGTGCTAAAACAAGACCAAACAAATGGAACATGAAAAATGGATCAGCGATGGCTAGAAGACCGGTGACGTCGACCGCCGAACATCGCCCAAACAAGGAGAGGAACCAACTTCGGCAGAAGTCGTGACATAAAGGATAAGTTTGCTTGTTTGAAACTCATCACTGACAACTTTAGCATTTTAGGTAACCTTTCCCCTAACCTTAAACCTTTAATCTAAATCTTAACCTTAGACCTAACCCTAACTTTAACCCCTAGCCTAGCTAACATTAGCCACCTAGCCACCGACCTACCGTTAGCCACAACAAATTGGAATTCGTAACATATCATATGTATTGCAAATTCCTAACATATTGTACAATTTGCAGTTCGTAACATATTATACGAAAAGGATGATGGACTTCCACAAATGAAAACATACCATACAAAACATATCATACTAATTAGAGTATCCCAGATTTACATTTACTACGTTACGTCTACCCCTGAGTCCAGGTTGTTCTAAGTGACCTTGTTTTAGCAGAAGGGCAAACAGAGCATTAAATTGCATTTTACAAAGTATTTTCTTAATTTTTTTAATGCAAATCTTTTCAGTAATGTTCAACCCAGAGAACATGTGTTAAGTTGTCACGACCGGGTCCATCATGTAACCAGCCGCAAAAAGTTATAAACAGTAAGTGATACTGTAAATAGTTATACATTAAATCAAATCAAATTTATTTATATAGCCCTTCGTACATCAGCTGATATCTCAAAGTGCTGTACAGAAACCCAGCCTAAAACCCCAAACAGCAAGCAATGCAGGTGTAGAAGCACGGTGGCTAGGAAAAACTCCCTAGAAAGGCCAAAACCTAGGAAGAAACCTAGAGAGGAACCAGGCTATGTGGGGTGGCCAGTCCTCTTCTGGCTGTGCTGGGTGGAGATTATAACAAAACATGGTCAAGATGTTCAAATGTTCATAAATGACCAGCATGGTCGAATAATAATAAGGCAGAATAGTTGAAACTGGAGCAGCAGCACAGTCAGGTGGACTGGGGACAGCAAGGAGTCATCATGTCAGGTATTCCTGGGGCATGGTCCTATGGCTCAGGTCCTCCGAGAGAGAGAAAGAAAGAGAGAATTAGAGAGAGCATATGTGGGATGGCCAGTCCTCTTCTGGCTGTGCCGGGTGGAGATTATAACAGAACATGGCCAAGATGTTCAAATGTTCATAAATGACCAGCATGGTCGAATAATAATAAGGCAGAACAGTTGAAACTGGAGCAGCAGCACAGCCAGGTGGACTGGGGACAGCAAGGAGTCATCATGTCAGGTAGACCTGGGGCATGGTCCTAGGGCTCAGGTCCTCCGAGAGAGAGAAAGAGAGAAGGAGAGAATTAGAGAACGCACACTTAGATTCACACAGGACACCGAATAGGACAGGAGAAGTACTCCAGATATAACAAACTGACCCTAGCCCCCCGACACATAAACTACTGCAGCATAAATACTGGAGGCTGAGACAGGAGGGGTCAGGAGACACTGTGGCCCCATCCGAGGACACCCCCGGACAGGGCCAAACAGGAAGGATATTACATTACATAACTCTCAGTGCTAGAGGCGTCACTACAAACCTTGGTTCGATTCCAGGCTGTATCACAACCGGCCGTGATTGGGAGTCCCACAGGGTGGCACACAATTGACCTAGCGCCGTCCGGGTTAGGATTTGGCCGTGATAGGCCGTCATTGTAAATAAGATTTTGCCTAGTTAAATAAAAAAAAGAACAAATTCTTATTTTACAATGACGGCCTACCCCGACCAAACTCTCCCCTAACCCGGACGATCCTGGTCCAATTGGTTCCCGAGTGGTGCAGCGGTCTACGGCACTGCATCTCAGTGAGAGAGGTGTCACTACAGTCCCTGGTTCAAATCCAGGCTGTATTACATCTGGCTGTGATTGGGAGTCCCATAAGGCGGTGCAGAATTGACCCAGTGTCATCCAGGATAGGCCATCATTGTAAATAAGAAGTTGTTCTTAACCGACTTGCCGAGTTAAATAAAGGTAAAAACTATATAATTATTTAATTCAGAAACATTTTTAAAAATGTTTTAAACACTTCTTTGCAGCTTTTGATGTTATTGATCATAATCTGCTGCTGGAAAAAGCATAAGTGTTATGGCTTTACATCCCCTGCTATATTGTGAATCTAGAGTTACCTGTCTAACAGAACACAGAGGGTGTTCTTTAATGGAATCCTCTCCAACATAATCTAGGTAGAGTCAGGCATTCCCCAGAGCAGCTTTCTAGGCCCCTTGTTGTTTCTATCTTTACTAATGACTTGCCACTGGCACTGAGTGAAGCCTGTGTGTCTCTGTATGCTGATGACTCAACACTATACACAGCCGGTGTAATCACTGCAAACCTTAAGAGCTGCAGTCAGTTTCAGAATGGGTTGCAAGAAATAAGTTAGTCCTAAATACATGAATTTCAAAAACTAAAGGCATTGTATTTGGGACCTAAAATTTAAACACTAAACCTCAACAAAATCTTGTAATGAATAATGTGGAAATGTAACATGTTGAGACTAAACTCATTGGAGTTACCCTGGATTGTAAACTGTCATGGTCAAAACATATTAATACAACAGTAGCTAAGATGGGGAGAGGTCTGTCCATAATAAAGCACTGCTCTGCCTTAACTATCAACAAGGTAGGTCCTTCAGGCTCTAGTACTGTCACACCTGGACTACTGTCCAGTTGTGTGGTCAGGTGCCACACACAAACTACTAGCACAACTCAGACACCAATGCATACCCCAGAAGACATGCCACCAGGTCTCTTCACAGTCCCCAAGTTCAGAACAGACTATTGGAGGTGCGCAGTACTACAGAGAGCCATGACATGGCTACTATTCCACATCAAGTAACTCAAGCAAGCAGTAAAATATTTAAAAACACAATAACAATCAAAATAGACACACACATGGATTTCTTGTTGTCGATATGTGGTAGAGTAGTGGCCTGAGGGTCAACGTGTTGTGAAATCTGTTTTGTAATGTAACGTTAATGTATAGAACTGCCTTTATTTTTGCTGGACCCCAGGAAGAGTACCTGCTGCCTTGACAAGCAGGTAAAAGGGATCCATAAATGTTTGTTCATTTCAAGGAACATGTCACTTAGTCAGGTGCCATCTAGTGGCCATTTGGGTACTTCAGATTATCACAAAACTCAAACCCTCCGTGTGGCCTTATCACATTTAAAATCAAATGACAAAGCTGCAAAATATTACCCTAAATGAAAACCATTACTTTTTTTTTATGTTCTCAAATATTTTACCATGTCAGTATTTCATGGTTGTAAATGTTGGTGGCAGTTGTGTAAAGAAAAATGGATGAGTGGCAGAATTATTGAGAATGCCATTGTTGATCAAACACTTCAGGCTATTTTCCCCTTCAACCACCTGGTATATCCACTAAACCCATGTACTATATGGACACATGAAGTGGCAATATTTTCAGTTAAAGTATAAATTACCAAAATTAGGCTGCCTGTTAATTACAGAAGACTTCAGTAATTTTGGTAAATTACCAATAGCTTTGCAACCATATGACAGCTTCAATAAGCACTTTATGGTGAACGAGGGGCATTGTGATTATTCAGTTCTTTTGCTGGTAGAACTATTGGGCATCACCAACTGAAACAAAATTAGTCAAGATTTAATTTGTGAAGGTAAGAGCCGAACTTCCCATCACTAGAGAAATACGGCATATGGATTTACCTCGAGGCTGTCTAATAACCTGTTGAGATGCAGAGTTCAGGTCTACATTGACTGTAGTTACCCATTTCACTTTTATGGTAGAGTTGACAGTTGGGCACTTAATTGACATGGTGTTTGTCACATTTCTTGTAAAAGTGCCCTCTGTGGTGAGACGTAATGTCCTTTATAAAACCTCATGTTGAACTTCTATTGTTATGACCCTCAGCCACTAGGAGGTCTCCAATTATCAGTATTTATCACTGGTATGAAGATACTCAGTAAGACGGAGCAAAGAACCTGAATAGACTGATACAACATCCATTACTACAGGTCAACACTTAAAACAACCTTTAGTGATATTTTTTTATTGTTTTACAAGATGCCTTGCCTCCAAAATACAGTAGTGTTGTCAACAGAAACACCTCAATGTTACAGCTGTGTTGCACTGCAACAGTTTAATACTCCCCTCCCTATAAATGCAAAGCCAGTAGGATCTATCAGAGAAGCCAGGAGTCCTGGTCTGAAGGCCGTAGTCTTGGGATGGAAGTAGTTTAGCTCTGGCCTCCCAGGGTGTGCTTGTCAAACAGGTACTCTGCCATCTTGTTTTTGACAGCATCCATCTTGGTGAGGTTGGTGATGTGGTCACCCAGCTTCTTAATGGCCTCCACCTGCTCATTCAGGTAATGAGTCTCCAGGAAATCACACAGCTAGAGGGAAAACACAGGTCAGACAAGAGAATGACTACATACTACTGTAGATCCAGTAACACACAGGAGCCTGGTGGTAATGGCATAAGTGTAGATAATGAGGTGTTTGCAGCTGTCTAACTCCTGCATGAGCTGCATTGTGTGTGTGTGTGTGTATAGTGGCATACACGAGTCTGGACTATTGTGTGCGTGTGAAGAGGCAGGTCACACAATCCTGTGTAATTAGTTAGCAGAGCGACAACAACCTGATCATCTCCTGAGACAGTACCTGTATTCTATGTGATGATATTACTTACATGGGGGTCAACCTTGTCAGAGGCAATCTTGTGCAGGTCCAGCAGGGACTGGTTCACATTCTTCTCCAGCTGCAGAGCACACTGCATGGCCTCCAGCCCATTGCCCCACTCATCACGATCTGGCTTCTACACAGGACAGTGAACACAGAAGGGTTATGGACTGCTAGCAGATGTTTCTATACATAATTAAAAGTCAACAGTTAAATCAAAATCTGACAAACTGGAACCAATGTAAAAAGATCAAGCTGGAGTCATTTTAACAGTCAATATGAACAACCACATAAGCTGGAGTTTGCCCAAAATAATTCAGGCTGTTTTGGAGGCAAACAGGGGTCTGAGTAGATGTGTTGAATCACTTAATTCGCACTCACTAGACTTTACCGCGACACACTACATAAGCCCACACACAAGCATAGTCACACATACTGATTGCCAAGTCACTTTAACCCTTACCTACATGTGCGTACTGTCAACTACCTTATACCCCTGCACATTGTCTCAGTACTTCTTGTATTTTGCCTTGTTATTCTTTGCGTTACCATTTCCTTCTGTATTTAGCAAGTATCTCCTTAACTCTGCAATGTTGGGAATGGTCTCGTAAATACGCATGTCACTGTAAAGTCGACACCTGTTGTATTCGGTGCAATAGACCAATACATTTTTTTTGAAACTGGGCAGTGAGCATATATTATATTAACATTGGGAGAGTTTGGATAGAGTAGATTGAGTTACACCCCTCGTGCTCTTTCAGTTCAGCGGTTATGACGGAATGGAGGCAGTGTGTTCAGGCTAGAGGTCGACCGATTAATTAGTGCCGATTTCAAGTTCATAACAATGGGAAATCTGTAAATAAATTACTTTTATTTAACTAAGCAAGTCAGTTAAGAAAACATTCTTATTTTCAATGACGGCCAGGAACGGTGGGTTAACTGCCTCGTTCAGGGGCAGTAGATAGATTTTCACCTTGTCAGCTCGGGAGAACCAATCTTGCAACCTTACAGTTAACTAGTCCAACGCAATAACGACCTGCCTCTCTCTCCTTGCACTCCACAAGGAGACTTCCTGTTACGCAAATGCAGTAAGCCAAGGTAAGTTGCTAGCTAGCATTAAACTTATCTTATAAGAAAAGAATCAATCACAATCATTAGTTAACCACACATGGTTGATGATATTACTAGATATTATCTAGCGTGTCCTGTGTTGCATATAATCTGACTGAGCTTACAAGTATCTGACTGAGCTTACAAGTATCTGACTGAGCTTACAAGTATCTGACTGAGCTTACAAGTATCTGACTGAGCTTACAAGTATCTGACTGAGCGGTGGTAGGCAGAAGCGTAAAAATTCATTCAAACAGCACTTTCGTGCGTTTTGCCAGCAGCTCTTCGTTGTGCGTCAAGCATTGTGCCGTTTATGACTTCAAACCTATCAACTCCCGAGATGAGGCTGGCGAAGTGAAATGGCTGGCTAGTTAGCACGCGCTAATAGCGTTTCAAGCTTCACTTGCTCTGAGCCTTGGGGTGGTTGTTTCCCCTTGCATGGGTAACGCTGCTTCGATGTGGTTGCTGTTGTCTTGTGTTGCTGGTTCGAGCCCAGGGAGGAGCGAGGAGAGGGACGGAAGGTATACTGTTACACTGGCAATACTAAAGTGCCTATAAGAACAAGGTTAATGAAATACAAATGGTATAGAGGGAAATAGTCCTATAATAACTACCTAAAACTTCTTACCTGGGAAAATATATATATATATATATATATATCTTTCATATGTTCTCATGTTCTGAGCAAGGAACTGAAACGTTAGCACATACTGCACTTTTACATTCTTCAACACTTTGTTTTTGCATTATTTAAACCAAATTGAACACGTTTCATTATCTACTTGAGGCTAAATTGACTTCGATGTATTATATTAAGTCATAATAAGTGTTCATTCAGTATTATTGTAATTGTCATTACAAATATGATTATTTTTTAATCCGCCGATTAACCATATCAGCTTTTTTGGTCCTCCAATAAATCGGTATTGGCGTTGAAAAATCATAATCGGTCAACCTCTAGTTCAGGCCTAAGCAGTCAGGACATATAGATCAACCACTTGGTTCCAGGTAGAACCTTTTCAACCAGAGAACCCTCTACGAAGATGTTTACGTTCTTTTTTGTTGCGCAGTATACAAAGTAAATGTGTTTCTCGGCGGTCAGGTGCTCACCTTGATGTCCTGAAGGACAATGCGTCCACCTCTCTTGTTCTGGAAGGAGAGTAGCTTCTCGGCGTGCTCCAGCTCCTCGCTGCTGTTCTCCTTGAAGAAATGCGCGAAGCCAGGCAGAGCCACATCGTCGCGGGAGAAATAGAAAGCCTGGGTGGAAAGACAAAAGTGTGTTTAGAAACAACTGTCAAACAGGACGCATTCTATTAGTGAGGGATCGAAACATGATTGACACAGCAATATGATCCGGAAAAATCATTAGCCGACTTTTTAACCTGCCAATTAACCTGTCAAGGAGATACGCTCTGTCCAAGGATATATTTATGAGCTTTATTTGAATGATACGTCTACCTCAAAGCTGTTAGTTGCCTAGGCGTACAGAAAAATATTTAAGCCCAGGCATAATAATAATAAAGCAAGAAACTGTTCCTCTTGGTAGCCAATTACAGTCTCCTTACCATTGAAGTGTAAGTATAGGAGGCAAACATCTCCATGTTGATCATCCGGTTGATTGCAACTTCGCAATCGTGGTGATAGTTCTGGCGGACCTGAGACTCCATTTTCATTTTATATCAAAATGAACGGTACAAATATAGAGATTCTTAGATTATTTTACTAAAACAGTTAAAGTAATTATTACGTTATCAATCCGGAATGTTATATCGCGCGGGAGGCGGGCAGAAGAGTTCCGTTCAATCACTGTTGAAGCAAGAAGTTCTTCATGCGTCTTCCCAGAGTTGTGAACTGGAAGGAGCCTTGTTCGCTCTATTTATTGTTCCAAGCGGACCGCGTCAGTGAAATCCACCCTCTTCTTCGATGAGATTTAACGGCAGGTTGGCATCCAGTACATGTTGCATTACCGTCACCTACTAGACTGGAGTATAACTCCCTTATACTTTGCTTTTTAAAATATTTTTTATTAACAACCACAACAACAAAAAATACAACAAATGCCCTACCATCTAACACTACACTCACAAAAAAAAAAAAAAAAATACCATACTCCACTATTTGCATCTATTTAGTCGTACTTCAGGCCAACAGCATGAAAGGATGGGACACCACCACTTAACACACCCTGTAACTCAAAATAAATCAAATCAAATTTTATTAGCCACATGCGCCAAATACAACAGGTGAAAATACAACCACCTCCGATACTTCGCCCTCATTCACTTCCATTTCTCCTCCTGTCTTCAACTCACTCTGTTTACACATTCTACCATTCTTCTTTTACAAACCATCTCGTTTTATCCCACCATTTTTAACCGACTCAAGCTCACCCTCTTCCTCCCTTTCTGTCTTAGACCTCCTCTGCCTCTCTTTTCCCCTCCATTCTTCTTCCATATTCCAAGTCAAATCAAATCCAATCAAATTTTATTTGTCAAATGCGCCAAATTCAACCTTACAGTGAAATGCTTACTTACAAGCCCTTAACCAACAAAGCAGTTTTAAGGAAATACATAAAAAAGGAAGAGATAAGAATAACACATAAGAGGAGCAGTAAATAACAATAGCTGAGCTATATGCAGAGGGTACCGGTACAGAGTCAATGTGTGGGGGCACCAGTGTCGAGGTAATTGAGGTAGTATGTGTATGTAGGTAGAGTTATTAAAGTGACTATGCATAGATAATAACAGAGAGTAGCAGCAGCGTAGAAGATGGGGGGGAGGGGCAATGTAAATGGTCTGGGTAGCCATTTGATTAGATGTTCAGGAGTCTTATGGCTTTGGGGTAGAAGCTGGTTAGAAGCCTTTTGGACCTAAACTTGGCGCTCTTGCTGTGCGGTAGCAGAGAGAACAGTCTATGACAAGGGTGTCAGGAGTTTTTTTAACAATGTTTGGGGTCTTCCTCTGACACCGCCTGGTATAGACGTCCTGGATGGCAGGAAGCTTGGCCCCGGTGATGTACACGCTCTGTAGTGCCTTGCGGTCGGAGGCCGAGCAGTTGCCATACCAGGCAGCGATGCAACACGTCAGGATGCTCTCGATGGTGCAGCTGTAAAACCTTTTGAGGATCTGAGGACCCATGCCAAATCTTTTCAGTCTCCTGAGGGGGAATAGGTTTTGTCGTGTCCTCTTCACAACTGTCTTGGTGTGCTTGGACCATGTTGGTTTGTTGGTGATGTTGACGCCAAGGAACTGATCCACTACAGCCCCGTCGATGAGAATGGGGGCGTGCTCGGTCCTCCTTTTCCTGTAGTCCACAATCATCTCCTTTGTCTTGATCACATTGAGTGTAACTCCCCTTCTGATAATACTGCACTTCTCCTGACATACATCTTGCTCTTGCCTTGTCAAGGGGCACCATTTAACCAGCTGTCACAATTTCCATTCAATCAGCACAAACCCCTCGGGCTTCACACAATCCAATTGTGCGCCGCCCTATGGGACTCCTGATCACGGCTGGTTGTGAAACAGCCCGGGATCGAACCAGGGTCTGTAGTGATGCCTCTAGCACTGATATGCAGTGCCTCAGACCGCTGTGCCACTCGTGAGCCCAATATAGTCAATCAAACTCAAATACCAATATTTTTCTGTATTACCTTAAACTCTTGATCTAGCTCTAACAGTTCAGAAAGTCACCACCATTCACGCAGGCTTGAGACAGACATTTTGGCTTTTGTAGAAATGGTATTTGATATACACCTTTCGGTTTCAAATGACATATTGTAGTTGACAAATGGTCTATCAAAGTTGACCACATTAGCCTCCAAATAACTACACAAAATCAGTAGCTACATACATCTAACCATACATAGGTTATTAAGCTAAAACTGTGAAGTGGAAAACGTTTTACAGCCAATGAAAATCAAAGACGACAGTTATAAAGTAACCTTCCTAACAACTTCAGTTCCCATGACCTGATCTTCCACAACTGTTGACAGGGTGCTTTCAGGGTGCTGGGTTATTGCTCAATACAGCCTTGTAGTTGAAACGTCAATGGTATTCATAAGAACTAGGTCTTCTGGGGCAGTATGCATCAAACGTCTCAGTGCTGATTTAGTTTCAGTTTTTGTCTTTTAGATCATATTGAATAACATTACATCTAATCCTATTCTGACAACAGGCTTGATACCTTTATACAGCCCCTGGTCTGTACTGGCCTAGTATGTAAGGTAGTGCCTCTACTCCAATTGTTTGAGAACAGAACCACCTTTTTCCTAATATGTAACCCAAAACAGGATCTATCAATCAGTTTGTCATAGCTACTATCTAGGTTCAGTGTTTGTTGAAAAATGATAAAGCTGCTTCAAATGTGGGTAAGGGTCTTCAACATAGACATAGAATCCGTGAAGTATGCGCCCTGCTCTCTGTTACTTTGATCAACTGTTCTAGACTGAACCTCACTTTATAGTGTAATGTTTTCATTATGAGCGCAAAGGTTTGGAGGCAATGAGACAAAGCCTCTTCAGACTGTTGGGAGTGACAGTAGACTTATGCTGAAAATTGTGCTACAAAAGGGCTGTGACATACTTCATAATTCTTTCTTTTTGGTGAAAATGACATCACTTTTGGACTAAATGATGTTTCATGCTTAAAGGATAAGTTTGCTTGTTTGAAACTCATCACTGACAACTTTAGCATTTTAGCTAACCTTTCCCCTAACCTTAAACGTTTAATCTAAATCCTAACCTTAACTTTAACCCCTAAACCCTAGCCTAGCTAACTTTAGCCACCTAGCTAACATTTGCCACCTAGCCACCGACCTAACGTTAGCCACAACAAATTGGAATTCGTAACATATCATATGTGTTGCAAATTCCTTACATTTTGTACAAATTCCAATTCGTAACATATTGTACGAATTGCAGTTTGTAACATTTCATACGAAATGGATGATGGACTTCCACAAATGAATACATACCATAGAAAACACATCATACTAATTGGAGTATCCCAGATTTACATTTACTATGTTACGTCCAGGTTGTTCTAAGTGACCTTGTGACCTTGTTTTAGCAGAAGGGCATATGTTGTTCTGCCCCTGATGAACAAGGCAGTTTACCCAATGTTCCTAGGCTGTCAAATTGATTTTAATTATTTATTTACTAACTAACTAAATGATAACACAGGATACACACACATGGTATAGGTTATTGATGATAAACTTAATACGATGAAAACAGGTCCCTAGTGGACTAACACCAACATGACTGCTTGTTTATCAAAAGAGGGAGGAGTAGAGAGAGGAAAAGGGAGAAAGAAAAATAGACAACACTTATACACTTGGAACTATGCTCACAGTAATCATAATACTTTGCACCCGACATGCCGCCCGTTTGAAGTAAGAAATAATACATGTATTTACGTGTTTGAATGTCTTCCTTCGTCGTTTATCTCTGTTGGACCCAGGCCAACCATCAGTCGCAAAAAGTACTATGATGAGTACTATGCGTGAATCGGGCCTTCATGTTTGAATTGCTGCAAAGAAACCACTACTAAAGGACACAAACAATAAGAAGAGACTTGCTCGGGCCAAGAAACACGAGCAATAGTCATTAGACCAGTGGAAATTTGTCCTTTGGTCTGGAGTCCAAATTGGAGATTTTTATTTCCAACTGCCGTGTCTTTGTGAGATGCAGAGTAGTTGAATGGATGATCACTGCATGTGTATTTCCCACTGTAAAGCATGGAGGAGGAGGTGTTATGGTGTGGGGGTGCTTTGCTGGTGACACTGTCTGTGATTTCTTGAGAATTCAAGGCACACTTAACCAGCATGGCTACCACAGCATTCTGCAATGATACGCCATCCCATCTGGTTTGGGCTTAGTGGGACGATCATTTGCTTTCCAACAGGACAATGACCCAACACACCTCCAGGCTGTGTAAGGGCTATTTGACCAAGAAGGAGAGTGTTGGGGTGCTGCATGAGATGACCTGGTCTCCACAAACCCCCGACCTCAACCAAATTGAGATGGTTTGGGATGAGTCGGATCAAAGAGTGAAGGAAAAGCAGCCAATAAGTGCCCAGCATATTTGTCTGTGCCCAACAATGTTTGTACCGTGATTTTTGCTGCTACCATGTTGTGCTGCTGCCATATTGTTGTCATGTTGTGTTGCTGCCATGCTATGTTGTTGTCTTTAGGTCTCTCTTTATGTAGTGTTGTGTTGTCTCTCTTGTCGTGATGTGTGTTTTGTCCTATTTTTTTATTTAAATTATTTTAATTTTTAGTCCCTGCCCACATCCCCGCAGGAGGCCGTTTGCCTTTTAGGAGGGCGTCATTGTAAATAAGAATTTGTTCTTAACTGACTTGCCTTGTTAAATAAAGGTTAAATAAAAAATAAAAAAAGCATATGTGGGAACTCCTTCAAGACTTTTGGAAAAGCATTCCAAGTGAAGCTGGTTGAAAGAATGCCAAGAGTGTGCAAAGCTGTCATCAAGGCAAAGAGTGGCTATATTTCTCTGGTTCAGGCTGTTGAAAAGCTCCAGACTGCTTTTCAGTCACTTCAGGCCTCCCTTTATGGTCTAAAACTGGTCATGACCTAAATTCATGACCTTTACCAGAGCTAGAACTCTGCCAGAGAACATTAGCATTGTCACATCTGGAGGCTAATCCATTGAAAAAGTGTCATCCTACAAATACCTACAGTTGAAGTCGGAAGTTTACATACACCTTATCCAAATATATTTAAACTCAGTTTTTCACAATTCCTGACATTTAATCCTAGTAAAAATTCCCTGTTTTAGGTCAGTTAAGATCACTACTTTATTTGAAGAATGTGAAATGTCAGAATAGTAGTAGAGAGAATCATTTATTTAAGATTTTATTTCTTTCATCACATTCCCAGTGGGTCAAAAGTTTACATACACTCAAT
Source organism: Oncorhynchus mykiss (assembly GCF_013265735.2). Lineage (NCBI taxonomy): Eukaryota > Metazoa > Chordata > Actinopteri > Salmoniformes > Salmonidae > Oncorhynchus > Oncorhynchus mykiss. The sequence goes on from NC_048576.1 coordinate 62,388,999, forward strand.
TGGTATTTGGTAGCATTGCCTTTAAATTGTTTAACTTGGGTCAAACGTTTTGGGTATCCTTCCACAAGCTTCCCACAATAAGTTGGGTGAATTTTGACCCATTCCTACTGACAGAGCTGGTGTAACTGAGTCAGGTTTGTTGGCCTCCTTGCTCGCACACGCTTTTTCAGTTCTGCTTACAAATTTTCTATAGGATTGAGGTCAGGGCTTTGTGATGGCCACTCCAATACCTTGACTTTGTTGTCCTTAAGCCATTTTGCCACAACATTGGAAGTATGCTTGGGGTCATTGTCCATTTGGAAGACCCATTTGCGACCAAGCTTTAACTTCCTGACTGATGTCTTAAGATGTTGCTTCAATATATCCAGTTACTTTTCCTGCCTCATGATGCCATCTATTTTGTGAAGTGCACCAGTTCCTCCTGCACCAAAGCACCCCCACAACATGATGCTGCCACGCCCGTACTTCACGGTTGGGATGGTGTTCTTCGGCTTGCAAGCCTCCCCCTTTTCCCTCCAAACAATGCAATGGTCATTATGGACAAACAGTGCTATTTATGTTTGATCAGACCAGAGGACATTTCTCCAAAAAGTACATTCTTTGTTCCCATGTGCAGTTGCAAACTGTAGTCTGGCTTTTTTATGGCGGTTTTGGAGCAGTGGGTTCTTCCTTGCTGAGCTGCCTTTAAGGTTTTGTTGATATAGGACTTGTTTTCCTGTGGATATAGATACTTTTGTACCTGTTTCCTCCAGCATCTTCACAAGATCCTTTGCTGTTGTTCTGGGATTGATTTGCACTTTTCGCACCAAAGTACGTTAATCTCTAGGAGACAGAACGTGTCTCCTTCCTGAGTGATATGACGGCTACGTGGTCCCATGGTGTTTATACGTGCATACTATTGTTTGTACAGATGAACGTGGTACCTTTAGGCATTTGGAAATTTCTCCCATGGATGAACCAGACTTGTGGAGGTCTACAATGTTTTTTTCTGAGGTCTTGGCTGATTTCTTTAGATTTTCCCATGATGTCAAGCAAAGAGACACTGAGTTTGAAGGTAGGCCTTGAAATACATCCACAGATACACCTCCAATTGACTCTAATTATGCCAATTAGTCTATCAGAAGCTTCTAAAGCCATGACATAATTTTCTGGAATTTTCCAAGCTGTTTAAAGGCACAATCAACTTAGTGTATGTAAACTTCTGACCCACTGGAATTGTGATACAGTGAATTATAAGTGAAATAATCTGTCTGTAAACAATTGTTGGAAAAAGGACTTGTGTCATGCACAAAGGAGATGCCCTAACCAACTTGGAAAAACGTAATTTAAGAATGCTCTCTCTAATTCTTTCTTTCTCTTTCTTTCTTTCTTTCTTTCTTTCTTTCTTTCTTTCTTTCTTTCTTTCTTTCTTTCTTTCTTTCTTTCTTTCTTTCTTTCTTTCTTTCTTTCTTTCTTTCTTTCTTTCTTTCTTTCTTTCTTTCTTTCTTTCTTTCTTTCTTTCTTTCTTTCTTTCTTTCTTTCTTTCTCTCTCTCTCTCTCTCTCTCTCTCTCTCTTTCTTTCTTTCTTTCTTTCTTTCTTTCTTTCTTTCTTTCTTTCTTTCTTTCTTTCTCTTCTCTCTCTCTCTCTCTCTCTCTCTCTCTCTCTCTCTCTCTCTCTCTCTCTCTCTCTCTCTCTCTCTCTCTCTCTCTCTCTCTCTCTCTCTCTCTCTCTCTCTCTCTCTCTCTCTCTCTCTCTCTCTCTCTCTCTCTCTCTCTCTCTCTCTCTCTCTCGGAGGACCTGACCCCCTAGGACCATGGCTCAGGACTACCTGGCATGATGACTCCTTGTTGTCCCCAGTCCACCTGGCCGTGCTGCTGCTCCAGTTTCAACTGTTCTGCCTGCTGATATGGAACCCTGACCTGTTCACTGTGATTACTATTATTTGACCATGCTGGTCATTTATGAACATTTGAACATCTTGGCCATGTCCTGTTATAATCTCCACCTGGCACAGCCAGAAGATGACTGTCCATCCCTCATAGCCTGGTTCCTCTCTACGTTTCTTCCTAGGTTTTGGCCTTTCTAGGGAGTTTTTCCTAGCCACCGTGCTTCTACACCTGCATTGCTTGCTGTTTGGGGTTTTAGGCTGGGTTTCTGTACAGCACTTTGATATATCAGCTGATGTATGAAGGGCTATATAAATACATTTGATCTGATTTGATTTAGGGGTGCCCATGGAGCTGGGGATCAGAAATGTCCCGTGCGAGAGAAGCAGGTTGAGGTTTCCAGGGTTAGAGTAACGTTAGTGCAGAAGTTGTCATATGCTGAGGCAGTTAAGAGGTAGAGGAAGATGGGTCAAGGGGGAGAGATCCAGAGGACGTCTATACCAGGCGGTGTCAGAGGAAGACCCCAAACATTGTTAAAAAAACTCCTGACACCCTTGTCATAGACTGTTCTCTCTGCTACCGCACAGCAAGAGCGCCAAGTTTAGGTCCAAAAGGCTTCTAACCAGCTTCTACCCCAAAGCCATAAGACTCCTGAACATCTAATCAAATGGCTACCCAGACCATTTACATTGCCCCTCCCCCCCATCTTCTACGCTGCTGCTACTCTCTGTTATTATCTATGCATAGTCACTTTAATAACTCTACCTACATACACATACTACCTCAATTACCTCGACACTGGTGCCCCCACACATTGACTCTGTACCGGTACCCTCTGCATATAGCTCAGCTATTGTTATTTACTGCTCCTCTTATGTGTTATTCTTATCTCTTCCTTTTTTATGTATTTCCTTAAAACTGCTTTGTTGGTTAAGGGCTTGTAAGTAAGCATTTCACTGTAAGGTTGAATTTGGCGCATTTGACAAATAAAATTTGATTGGATTTGATTTGACTTGGAATATGGAAGAAGAATGGAGGGGAAAAGAGAGGCAGAGGAGGTCTAAGACAGAAAGGGAGGAAGAGGGTGAGCTTGAGTCGGTTAAAAATGGTGGGATAAAACGAGATGGTTTGTTAAAGAAGAATGGTAGAATGTGTAAACAGAGTGAGTTGAAGACAGGAGGAGAAATGGAAGTGAATGAGGGCGAAGTATCGGAGGTGGTTGTATTTTCACCTGTTGTATTTGGCGCATGTGGCTAATAAAATTTGATTTGATTTATTTTGAGTTACAGGGTGTGTTAAGTGGTGGTGTCCCATCCTTTCATGCTGTTGGCCTGAAGTACGACTAAATAGATGCAAATAGTGGAGTATGGTATTTTTTTTTTTTTTTTTGTGAGTGTAGTGTTAGATGGTAGGGCATTTGTTGTATTTTTTGTTGTTGTGGTTGTTAATAAAAAATATTTTAAAAAGCAAAGTATAAGGGAGTTATACTCCAGTCTAGTAGGTGACGGTAATGCAACATGTACTGGATGCCAACCTGCCGTTAAATCTCATCGAAGAAGAGGGTGGATTTCACTGACGCGGTCCGCTTGGAACAATAAATAGAGCGAACAAGGCTCCTTCCAGTTCACAACTCTGGGAAGACGCATGAAGAACTTCTTGCTTCAACAGTGATTGAACGGAACTCTTCTGCCCGCCTCCCGCGCGATATAACATTCCGGATTGATAACGTAATAATTACTTTAACTGTTTTAGTAAAATAATCTAAGAATCTCTATATTTGTACCGTTCATTTTGATATAAAATGAAAATGGAGTCTCAGGTCCGCCAGCACTATCACCACGATTGCGAAGTTGCAATCAACCGGATGATCAACATGGAGATGTTTGCCTCCTATACTTACACTTCAATGGTAAGGGGACTGTAATTGGCTACCAAGAGGAACAGTTTGTTGCTTTACCTAGTATTATTATGCCTGAGCCTAAATATTTTTCTGTACGCCTAGGCAACAGCTTTGAGGTAGACGTGTCATTCAAATAACGCTCTGTCCAAGGATATATTTATGAGTTTCTCATTGACAGGTTAATTGGTAGGTTACCAATGATTTTCCGGATCCTATTGCTGTGTCAATCATGCTTAGATCCCTCAATAATAGAATGAGTTATATTTGACATGTGTTTCTAAACACACTTGTTTATCCACCCAGGCTTTCTATTTCTCCCGTGACGATGTGGCTCTGCCTGGCTTCGCGCATTTCTTCAAGGAGAACAGCGACGAGGAGCTGGAGCACGCCGACAAGCTACTCTCCTTCCAGAACAAGAGAGGTGGACGCATTTTACTCCAGGACATCAAGGTGAGCACCTGAGCGTCGAAAAACACATTTACATTGTATACGGATAGAAAAAATAACGTACATTTCTTCGTGGAGGAGGGTTCTGTGGTTGAAGTGGTTCTTGTCTCAGTTGAAAAGGTTTTACCTGGAACCAGGTGGTTGATCTATAATCTATGACTATAAAGGGTTCTTTAGGACTTGCCAATCTAGGGACTTTTTTTTTTCTAACACTGAACTTCAAGTTGTTTTGGATGAGTAGTCATTCATGTTAATACTGTGTTCATTGTAAGGCAGGCCCTGTGTGGCTGCCCTGGTATTAGAGCAAGGTGACCAGAGGAGATAATGTCCTGACTGCTTAGGCCTGAACACACTGCCTCCTTTCCTTCATAACCACTGAACTGAAGAAGCACGAGGGGTGCAACTCCATCTACTCTATCCAAACTCTCCCAGTGTTCATATGATCACTGGCCAATTTCAAATAAAATTGTATTGGTCACGTGCACTGACTACAACAGGTGTAGACTTTACGGTGACATGTGTACTTACTAGCTCATTCCCAACAATACAGAGTTAAAGATAAATATTTGCAAAAAAATGGAAATGGTAAAGAATAACAAGGCTTTATTCAAGTACTGAGACCATGTGCAGGGGTACGAGGTAGTTGAGATATAATACAGTAGGTAAGGGTTAAAAGTGACTAGGCGATCAGGATATGTGACTGGTGTCAATGTGTGTGGACTTATGTAGTGTGTGTGGGGGGGTGTAGACTAGTGAGTGCAAAATAAGTGGTTAAACTCATCTACTCAGACCCCTGTTTGCCTCCAGAACAGCCTGCATTTTTTTGGGACATTCTGCAAGGGGTCTGAAATGTTCCACAGGGATGTTGGGCCATGCTGACACGCTGAAATCAGGCAGTTGCTGCAGATATTACGGCGACGTAGTCTTGCTGTGAACAGCCCGTTCCATCTCGTCCCAAAGATTCTCTATTGGTTTGGGGACTGTGCAGCGAACTTAACTCGCTGTTCCAGGCAATGTTTTTCCACTCAATTGCCCGTGGGAGCCACTTGTTTTTATCTGATTGGCGTAGAGGTCGTCTGACTCATTTTTCAACGCCAATACCGATTATTGGAGGACCAGACAAAGCCGATACCGATTAATCGGCCTATTTGTAATGACACTTACAACAATACTGAATGAACACTAATTTTAACTTAATATAATACATCAATACAATCACTTTAGCCTTAAATAAATAATGAAATGTATTTAATTTGGTTTAAATAATGCAAAAAAAAAAGTGAAGGTAGAAGTGTAATATGTGCCAATGTATAAAAGCTAATGATTAAGTTCCTTGCTCAGAACATGAGAACATAGGAAAGCTGGTGGTTCCTTTTCACATGAGTCTTCAATATTCCCAGGTAAGAAGTTTTAAGTTGTAGTTATTATGACTTTCTTTCTACCACTTGTATTTCATATTCCTTTGACTATTGGATGTTCTTATAGGCACTTTAGTATTGCCAGTGTAACGGTAAAGCTTCCGTCCCTCTCTCGCTCGAACCAGGAACACATCGAAAACAGCCACCCTCGAAGCATTGTTACCCATCTCTCCACAAAAGCCGCGGCCCTTGCAAGAAGGCAAGGGGAACAACTACTTCAAGGTCTCAAAGCGAGTGTCACTGATTGAAATGCTATTAGCACGCACCCCGCTAACTAGTTAGCCATTTCACATCGGTTACACCAGTCTAATCTCGGGAGTTGATAGGCTTGAAGTCACACACCGCTCAATGCTTTAAGCACAGTGATGAGCTGCTGGCAAACGCACAAAAGTCCTGTTTGAATGAATGCTTGCGAGCCAGCTGCTGCCTACCACCGCTCAGTCAGACTGCTCTATCAAATCATAGACTTCATTTTATCATAGTAACACAGAAATCAGCCTTAGGTCATTAATATGGTCAAATCCAGAAACGAACATTTCGAAAACAAAACGTTTATTCTTTCAGTTAAATACGGAACCGTTCCGTATTTTACCTAACGGGTGGCATACATAAGTCTAAATATTCCTGTTACATTGCACAACCTTCAATGTTATGTCATAATTATGTAATTAGTTAGCAACAAGTCAGACGACCCAAACTGCTGCATGTACCCTGACTCTGCGTGCAATCAACGCAAGAGAAGTGACACAATTTCCCTAGTTAAATGAAATTCATGTTAGCAGGCAATATTAACTAATATGCAGTTTTAAAAATATATACTTGTGTATTGATTTTAAGGCGACGCTTATGTTTAGGTAGACATTGGTGTGTTTGTTAAATCACCAATTTGGTGAAGTATACTATGATTCAATGATAAATTAACTTATGACTTAGATCCCGTTAACGGGATCGATATGACAGCAGCCAGTGATTGTGCAGGGCGCCAAGATCAAAACAGATCTCATAATTAAAATTCCTCAAACACACAAGTGTTTTACACCATTTTAAAGAAACGTATTAATACCACCAGTGTCCGATTTCAAAAAATGCTTTACAGCGAAAGCACACCTAACGATTGTTAGGTCTGTACCTAGTCTTAGAAAAACAATTTTTCCAGCCAAAGAGTCACAAAAAGCAGAAATCACTAACATTTGATCATCAGATGACACTCATAGGACTTCATGTTACACAATACATGTTTTGTTCAATAAAGTTCATATTTATAGCCAACAATCTGTTTACATTGGTGCGTTACGTTCAGTAATGTTTTGCTTCCAAAACATCCAGTGATTTTGCAGAGCCACGTCAATTTACAGAAATGCTCATAATACATATTGATAAAAGATACAACTGTTATGCATGGAACTTTAGATTAACTTCTCCTTAATGCAACCGCTGTGTCAGATTTCAAAAAAGCTTTACCGAAAAAGCACACCATGCAATCGGAATTCAGCGCTCCGAAACAAAACGAGCCATACAGATATCCCCCATTTTGTGGAGTCAACAAAGTCAGAAAAAGCATTATAAATATTCACTTACCTTTTCTCTTCATCAGAATGGAATCCCAGTTCCACAATAAATGTTTGATTTGTTCGATGAAGTCCATTTATGTCCAAATACCTCCATTTTGTTCGCGTTTAGCCCAGTAATCCAAATTCATGAGGCGCGAGCAGGCAAAGTCAAAAAGTTATGTTACAGTCCGTAGAAACATGTCAAACGATCTATAGAATCAATCTTTAGGATGTTTTTATCATAAATCTTCAATAATGTTCCAACCGGAGAATTCCTTTGTGTTCAGAAATGCAATGGAACGCAAGCTAACTCTCACGTGAACGCGTGTGACCAGCTCACACCACTCTGGCAGACCTGACTCATTCAGCTCCCATTCCCCCTCCTTCACAGTAGGAGCATCAAACAAGGTTCTGAAGACTGTTGACATCTAGTGGAAGCCTTAAGAAGTGCATTATGACCCCGTAGCCTATCAAATAGTGTCTATGAGTTGAAAAACTACAAACCTCAGACTTCTTACTTCTGGTTTGATTTTTCTGTTTTTTGCCTGCCATAAGAGTCCTGTTATACTCAGACATCATTGAAAAACAGTTTTAAAACTTCAGTGTTTCCTATCCAAATCTACTAATAATATTAGCAACTGGGCCTGAGTAGCAGGCAGTTTACTCCGGGAACCTTAATCATCCAAACTACTCAATACTGCCATAAGACGTTAAAAGGCACCACGTTGATTATATGCAACGCAGGACAAGCTAGATAATCTAGTAATAACTACACATGGTTGATGATAACTAGTGATTATGTTAAGATTGTATTTTTTATAAGATCGGTTTAATGCTAGTTAGCACCTTACCGTGGCTCCTTGCTGCGCTCGCATAACAGGTAGTCAGCCTGCCACGCAGTCTCCTTGTGGAGTGCAATGTAATCGGCCGTGATCGGTGTCCAAAAATGCCGATTACCGATTGCTATGACATCTTGAAACTCGGCCATTCCGATTAATCGGTCGACCTCTAGATAGGAGTGGAACCCGGTGTGGTCGTCTGCTGCAATAGCCCATCCGTGAGTAGGATCGCCGAGTTGTGTGTTCTGAGCTGGGCTTCTGGAAACCTTTGGCGTTGCAAGCGCCATTCTCTATCGACTGAGCCACACCGGACCCATGATGTGCTTCATAAACTCCAGCTTATGTGGTTGTTCATAGTGACTGTTAAAATGACTAAATCTGGATCTTTCTGCATTGGTTCCAGTTTGTCCGATATACTGATTTAACCGTTGACTTTGAATTATGTATAGAAACATCTGCTAGTAGTCCCTAGACCTTCTGTGTTCACTGTCCTGTGTAGAAGCCAGAACGTGATGAGTGGGGCAATGGGCTGGAGGCCATGCAGTGTGCTCTGCAGCTGGAGAAGAATGTGAACCAGGCCCTGCTGGACCTGCACAAGATTGCCTCTGACAAGGTTGACCCACATGTAAGTAATATCATCACATAGAATACAGGTACTGTCCCGGGAGATGGTCAGGTTGTTGTACCTCTGCTAACTAATTACACAGGATTGTGTGACCTGCCTCTTCAGACGTATGAATGCCACTTTACACACACGCTGCAGCTCGTGCAGGAGTTAGACAGCTGTAAACACCTCATTATCTGCCCTTATGCCATTACCAACAGGCGCTTGTGTGTTACTGTATCTACAATAGTCTGTATTCATTCTCTTTTCTGACCTGTGTTTTCCCTCTTTAGCTGTGTGACTTCCTGGAGACCCATTACCTGAATGAGCAGGTGGAGGCCATTAAGAAGCTGGGAGACCACATCACCAACCTCACCAAGATGGATGCTGTCAAAAACAAGATGGCAGAGTACCTGTTTGACAAGCACACCCTGGGAGGCCAGAGCTAAACTACTTCCATTCCCAGGCTACGGCCTCATGCCTCAGACCCAGGAATCCTGGCTTCTCTGATAGATCCTACAGGCTTTACATTTATAGGGAGGGGAGTGTTAAACTGGTGCAGTGCAACACCGCTATAACATTGAGGTGTTTATGTTGACGACACTACTGTATTTTGGAGACAAGACATCTTGTAAAACAATTAAAAAGATCGCTGAAGTTTGATGTTTTCTAAGTGTTGACCTGTAGTAATGGATTTTGTATCAGTCTATTGAGGTGCTTTGCCCTTTTACTGAGCATCTTCATACCAATGATAAATACTGGCAATTGTAGATCTACTAGTGACTGAGGGTCATAACAATAGGGAAAGTTCAACATGTTTTATAAAGGACATTACCTCTCATCAGAAGGCAAGAAATGTGAGACCACGTCAATTACGGGCCCAACTGTCAACTCTACCCATAAAAGTGAAATGGGTAACTACAGTCAATGTAGACCTGAACTCTGTGCATCTCAAAAGGTTATTAGACAGCCTCGAGGTAAATCCATATGCCGCATTCCTCTAGTGATGGGAAGTTTGGCTCTTACTGACCAAATAATTCTGTACTCATTTTGTTTCAGTTGGTGATGCCCAATAGTCCTACCTAACTGAATTATCAAAATAATAATCCTAAAGCCTCGTTCACCATAAGGGGCTTATTGAAGCTGTCATATGGTTGCAAAGCTACTGGTAAATTACTGAAGTCTTCTGTAATTAACAGGCAGTCTAACTTTGGTAATTTATACTTTAACTGAAAATATATTTTTAATGTGTCCGTATAGTACATGGGTTTCTATTGGCTAGACCAGGTGGTTGAAGGGGAAAATAGCCTAATGTGTTTGATCAACGATGGCATTTGCAATAATTCTCCAACTCATCAATTTCTTAACACAACTGCCACCAACATTGACAGCCATGAAATACTGACATGGTAAAATAATTGAGTAAATATTTTTTAAAGGTAATGGTTTTCACTAAGTTGATGGTTTACTTTGGGGTAATGTTTTTTTGTCTATTTTTAAAGTATATTTTACGTGTGATAAAGCTACATGGAGGGCCTGAGATTTGTGAGAATGAGAAGTACCCAAAAAAGCCACTAGAAAGCACTTGACTAAATGACATGTTCCTTTACATTTACAAACATTCGTGTTATGGATCCCAATTACCTGCTCTCAAGGCAGCAGCTACTCTTCCTGGGGTCCAGCGAAATAAAGGCAATTCTATACATTAAAGTTACATTACAAAACAGATGTCGCCACACGTGTTTGCCCTCAGGCCACTACTCTACCACATATCGACAACACAAAATACATGTGCGTGTCTATAGTGCATATGTGTCTCCACACTCCCCGCTGCCCAATAAGTTGTATCTAACTATTTTTAAATCTAATTTACTGTTTGCATGACTTGATGTGGAATAGTAGCCATGTCATGTCTCTCTGTAGTACTGTGCACCTCCCGTAGTCTGTTCTGGACTTGGGGACTGTGATGAGGCATGTCTTGTGGGGTATGCATTGGTGTCTGAGTTGTGTGATAGTAGTTTAAACTGACAGCTCGGTGCATTCAACATGTCAATACTTCTCATAAATACAAGTAGTGATGAAGTAAATCTCTCTACTTTGAGCCATGAGAGATTGACATGTATAATAATGTTAGCTCTCTGTGTACATTTAAGGGTGAGCCGTGCTGCCTAGTTCTTGGCCAATTGTAATTTTCCTAAGTCCCTCTTTTTGGCACCTGACCACACGACTGGACAGTAGTCCAGGTATGACAATACTAGGGCCTGTAGGATCTACCTTGTTGATCGTTGTTAAGAAGGCAGAGCAGTGCTTTATTATGGACAGACCTCTCCCCGTCTTAGTTATTGTTGTATCAATATGTTTTGACCATGACAGTTTACAATCTAGGGTAACTCCAATAAATTTAGTCTCAACTTGTTACATTTCCACATTATGTTTAATTTTTTTTTTTTTTAATTTATGTTTCTGAGTTAAATACTTATAATTATATTTTGTTGACCTTTATTTAACTAGGCAAGTCAGTTAAGAACAACTTATTATTTACAATGACAGCCTAACCAGTCCCTGGTTCAAATCCAGGCTGGATTATATCCCATGGGGCGGTGCACAATTGACCCAGTGTTTTCCATGGTAGGCTGTCATTGTAAATAATAAGGGACTGGTTCAAGAGTGGTACCTCTTGCACTGAGATGCAGTGCCTTAGACCACTGCACCACTTGGGAGCCAATTGAATTGGGATCTTCCGAGTTAGGGGAGAGTTTGGCCGGGGGAGGCCGTCATTGTAAAATACGAATTTGTTATTTTTTTATTTAACTTTTATTTACCTACGCAAGTCAGTTGAGAGCAAATTCTTATTTACAATCATGGCCTATCGTGGCCAAACCCTAACCCGGACGGCGCTAGGCCAATTGTGTGCCACCCTGTGGGACTCACAATCACGGCCGGTTGTGATACAGCCTGGGTTTGTAGTGACGCCTCTAACACTGAGAGTTATGGAATGGTTAACCATTTACAGTATTACTTACTGTTTATAACTTTTTGCGGCTGGTCACATGATGGACCTGGTTGTGACAACTTAACACATGTTCTCTGGGTTGAACATTACAGAAAAGATTTGCATAAAATATTTGCATATAAAATAAAAATATACTTTGTAAAATACTATTTTAATGCACTGTTTACCCTTCTGCTAAAACAAGGTCACCTAGAACAACCTGGACTCAGGGGTAGACGTAACGTAGTAAATGTAAATCTGGGATACTCCAATTAGCATGATATGTTTTGATTGGTATGTATTCATTTGTTGAAGTCCATTATCCATTTCTTATGTTATGTTACAAACTGCATTTTGTACAATGTGTTAAGAATTTGAAAACATATGATATGAATTCCAATTTGTTGTGGCTAACGTTAGGTTGGTTTATCAACTCCCAACCACTTGTTTCTTAACCACACGACTATTTTAAAGTTGACAGGAGAGGAGTATGTCACTGCATGAAGATGTTCTACCGAGATTTGAACTCCGATCGCAGGATTCAGAGTCCTGAACCATCAAACCCAACACAGAGTATTTTCTGAAGTGTTCAGATTTTCCTGTCATTTGTTCCCCCGGCTGAACAGTTGGAGATGAGATGATTGGTAGGCCATGTGAATACTTCAGCACAAAATCAAGGAAGGTTCTACTGATATTTGAACTCGGATCACTGGATCCAAAGAGCAGCTTGCTGAGCATCACATCATATTCTAAATCCAATTGGGAATTGTACATGAACAAATTGATGCGGTTTTTTTTTTGCAAATGTGGACTGTCATTCCTTCACATGTTGCAAATACTTCCAACAGACAACAATCTTTGGACCGCTATATTCTAGGTCCACGAGGCAGAGTAATTCACATGGTAGGTCGTACCGAGATTTGAACTCGGAATGCAGGAATCAGATTCCTGAGTGATAACTTTTACAGCGTTTAACCCTGTACTGAACACTCTCTGAAGGGTTCAGATTGTATTGTCCTTGGTTCATCGGAAAAACACAGAAAATCTTTTCTTGCCTGAACCGGTATGAACTGGGCTACCCTACCATGTAACAACTTGGAAATACGCATATTTCCAACACGATTGATGTGATGAGGGAGAAAAAAATATTGAATATTTTCAGTTCTTTCGGGGCAGCAAGTTTTCAATTAACAAATGTATTAAGCGTTTCCTGTAGGCTAGCCAATTGTGCGTACTGAAGACTGCTTATCTACTCCCACCCACTTGTTTCTTAACCACACAACCATTTTAAAGTTGACAGGAGAGGAGTATGTCACTGCATGAAGATGGTTGGTCATGGTTGAGGTTTCCAGGGTTAGAGTAACATCAGTGCAGAAGTTGTCATATGCTGAGGCAGTTAGGAAGTAGAGGAAGATGGGTCAAGGGGGTGAGATCCTAAGAGGAGGGGTGTGAATAGTAGATCTGTACCAGTACAGAGGGATGAACCAACAAGTGATATATTTTTCAGTAAGATTGGACATTTTTGGCATGTATAGTAATGGTAATCAACTGTACTGCAGGAATGGAACGTAAAGTCGCAGGAAAGTAGAGGTTAAGGTGGCAGCTGCAGAGAGGTATTTGGGTGTGCGAGACTTGACATCAGAATAGTTTTTATCTCATATCTCTTATTCTTATCTGTATTTTTTTTAACTGCACTGTCGGTTAGGGGCTCGTAAGTAAGCATTTCACTGAAAGTTCTACTGTTGTATTTGGCGCATGTGACTAATAAAATTTGATTGGATTAATTTTGAGTTACAGCGTGTTTTAAGTGGTGGTGTCCCCTCCTTTCATGCTGTTGGCCTGAAGTACGACTAAATAGATGTAAATAGGGGAGTATGGTATTTATTATATATATTTTTGTGAGTGTAGTGTTAGATGGTAGGGTATTTGTTGTATTTTTTGTTGTATGGTTGTTGAATAAAAAATATAAAAAAGCTAAGTATAAGGGAGTTATACTCCAGTCTAGTAGGTGGCGGTAATGCAACATTTATTGGATGCCAACCTGCCATTAAATCTCATCGAATAAGTTCGATTCCACTGACGCGGTCCGCTTGGAACAATAAATAGAGCGAACAAGGCTCCTTCCAGTTCACAACTCTGGGAAGACGCATGAAGAACTTCTTGCTTCAACAGTGATTGAACGGAACTCTTCTGCCCGCCTCCCGCGCAATATAACATTCCGGACTGATAACGTAATAATTACTTGAACTGTCTTAGTAAAATAATCTAAGAATCTCTATATTTGTACCGTTAATTTTGATATAAAATTAAAATGGAGTCTCAGGTCCGCCAGAACTATCACCACGATTGCGAAGTTGCCATCAACCGGATGATCAACATGGAGATGTTTGCCTCTTATACTTACACTTCAATGGTAAGGGGACTGTAATTGGCTACCAAGAGGAACAGTTTGTTGCTTTACCTAGTATTATTATGCCTGAGCCTAAATATTTTTCTGTACGCCTAGGCAACTGCTTTGAGGTAGACGTGTCATTCAAATAAAGCTCATAAATATATCCTTGGACAGAGCGTATCTCCTTGACAGGTTAATTGGCAGGTTAAAAATTCGGCTAATGATTTTCCGGATCATATTGCTGTGTCAATCATGTTTAGATCCCTCACTAATAGAATGCGTCCTGTTTGACAGTTGTTTCTAAACACACTTTTGTCTGTCCACCCAGGCTTTCTATTTCTCCCGCGACGATGTGGCTCTGCCTGGCTTCGCGCATTTCTTCAAGGAGAACAGCGACGAGGAGCTGGAGCACGCCGACAAGCTACTCTCCTTCCAGAACAAGAGAGGTGGACGCATTTTACTCCAGGACATCAAGGTGAGCACCTGAGCGTCGAAAACACATTTACATTGTATACGGATAGAAAAAAGAACGTACATTTCTTCGTGGAGGAGGGTTCTGTGGTTTAAGTGGTTCTTGTCTCAGTTGGAAAGGTTTTACCTGGAACCAGGTGGTTGATCTATAATCTATGACTATAAAGGGTTCTTTAGGACTTGCCAATCTAGGGACTTTTTTTTTTTCTGACACTGAACTTCAAGTTGTTTTGGATGAGTAGTCATTCATGTTAATACTGTGTTCATTGTAAGGCAGGCCCTGTGTGGCTGCCCTGGTATTAGAGCAAGATGACCAGAGGAGATAATGTCCTGACTGCTTAGGCCTGAACACACTGCCTCCTTTCCTTCATAACCACTGAACTGAAGAAGCACGAGGGGTGCAACTCCATATACTCTATCCAAACTCTCCCAGTGTTCATATGATCACTGGCCAATTTCAAATCAAATTGTATTGGTCACGTGCACTGACTACAACAGGTGTAGACTTTACGGTGACATGTGTACTTACTAGCTCATTCCCAACAATGCAGAGTTAAAGAAATATTTGCTAAATAAAAATGGAAATGGTAAAGAATAACAAGGCTTTAAACAAGTACTGAGACCATGTGCAGGGGTATGAGGTAGTTGAGAGAATACAGTAGTTAAGGCATAAAAGTGACTATGCGATCAGGATATGTCACTGGTGTGAATATGCGTGTGGGCTTACAGTGGGGCAAAAAAGTATTTAGTCAGCCACCAATTGTGCAAGTTCTCCCACTAAAAGATGAGAGGCCTGTAATTTTCATAGGTCCACTTCAACTATGACAGACAAAATGGGAAGAAAAAAAATCCAGAATCACATTGTAGGATTGTTAATGAATTTATTTACAAATTATGGTGGAAAAATAAGTGTTTGGTCAATAACAAAAGTTTATCTCAATACTTTGTTATATACCCTTTGTTGGTTATGACAGAGGTCAAATGTTGTCTGTAAGTGTTCACAAGGTTTTCACACACTGTTGCTGGTATTTTGGCTCATTCCTCCATGCAGATATCCTCTAGAGCAGTGATGTTTTGGGGTTGTTGCAGGGCAACATGGACTTTCAACTCCGTCCAAAGATTTTCTATGGGGTTGAAATCTGGAGACTGGCTAGGCAACTCTAGAACCTTGAAATGCTTCTTACGAAGCCACTCCTTCGTTGCCTGGGCGGTGTGTTTGGGATCATTGTCATGCTGAAAGACCCAGCCATGTTTCATCTTCAATGCCCTTGCTGATGGAAGGAGGTTTTCACTCCAAATCTCACGATAAATTCATTCTTTCCTTTACACGGATCAGTCGTCCTGGTCTCTTTGCAGAAAAACAGCCCCAAAGCATGATGTTTCCACCCCCATGCTTCACAGTAGGTATGATGTTCTTTGGAGGACAAAGAATGCTGAGTTGCATCCAAACACGACGAGTTGAGTTTTTACCAATAAGTTCTATTTTGGATTGATCTGACCATATGACATTCTCCCAATCTTCTTCTGGATCATCCAAATGCTTTCTAGTGAACTTCAGACGGGCCTGGACATGTACTGGCTTAAGCAGGGAGACACGTCTGGCACTGCAGGATTTGAGTCCCTGGCGGCGTAGTGTTACTGATGGTAGGCTTTGTTACTTTGGTCCCAGCTCTCTGCAGGTCATTCACTAGGTCCCCCCCTGTGTGGTTCTGGGATATTTGCTCACCGTTCTTATCATTTTGACCCCACGGGGCGAGATCTTGCGTGGAGCCCCAGATCGAGGGAGATTATCAGTGATCCTTTATGTCTTCCATTTCCTAATAATTGCTCCCACAGTTGATTTCTTCAAACCAGGCTGCTTACCTATTGCAGATTCAGTCTTCCCAGCCTGGTGCAGGTCTACAATTGTGTTTCTGGTGTCCTTTGACAGCTCTTTGGTCTTGGCCATAGTGGAGTTTGGAGTGTGACTGTTTGAGGTTGTGGACAGGTGTCTTTTATACTAATAACAAGTTCAAACAGGTGCCATTAATACAGGCAACGAGTGGAGGACAGAGGAGCCTCTTAAAGAAGTTACAGGTCTATGAGAGACAAAAATTGCTTGTTTGTAGGTGACCAAATACTTATTTTCCACCATAATTTGCAAATAAATTCATTAAAAATCCTACAATGTGATTTTCTGGATTTTTTTCTTATTTTGTCTGTCATAGTTGAAGTGTACCTGTGGTGAAAATTACAGGCATCTTCTTTTAGTGGGAGAACTTGCACAATTTGTGGCTGACTAAATACTTTTTTGCCCCACTGTATGTAGTGTGTGGGGGTTTAGACTAGTGAGTGCAAAATAAGTGGTTAAACCCATCTACTCAGACCCCTGTTTGCCTCCAGAACAGCCTGCATTATTTTTGGGACCTTCTACAAGGGGTCAAACATTCCACAGGGATGTTGGTCCATGCTGAAATCAGGCAGTTGCTGCAGATATTACGGTGCTGTAGTCATGCTGTCAACAGCCCGTTCCATCTCGTCCCAAAGATTCTCTATTGGTTTGAGGACTGTGCAGTGAACTTAACTCGCTGTTCCAGGCAATGTTTTTCTACTCAATTGCCCGCTGGAGCCACTTGTTTTTAGCTGATAGGCGTAGAGGTCGACTGATTAACTTCCGCGACGCATTTAAGGCCCTCCCCCGCCCTCCTTTCGGAAAAGCTGACCACAACTCCATTTTGTTGCTTCCTGCCTACAGACAGAAACTAAAACAAGAAGCTCAGGTCTGTTCAACGCTGGTCCGACCAATCTGATTCCACGCTTCAAGACCGCTTCGGTCACGTGGATTGGGATATGTTCCGCATTGCGTCCAACAACATTGATGAATACGCTGATTCGGTGAGCGAGTTCATTAGAAAGTGCATTGATGTCGTTCCCATAGCAACGATAAAAAAAATCCCCAAACCAGAAACTGGATTCATGGCAGCATTCGTGTGAAACTGAAAGCGCAAACCACTGCTTTTAACCAGGGAAAGGTGACCGGAAACATGACCGAATACAGTGTAGCTATTCCCTCCCCAAGGCAATCAAACAAGCTAAGCGTCAGTATAGAGACAAAGTCACAATTCAACGGCTCAGACACAAGGTATGTGGCAGGGTCTACAGTCAATCACGGATTACAAACAGAAAACCAGCCCCGTCACGGACCAGGATGTCTTGCTCCCAAAGGCAGGCTACATTTTTTTGCCTGCTTTGAGGACAATACAGTGCCACTGACACGGCCTGCTACCAAAACCTGCCGACTCTATTTCACTGCAGCCGGCGTGAGTAAAACATTTAAACTTGTTAACCCTTGCAAGGCTGCAGGCCCAGACGGCATCCCCAGCCACATCCTCAGAGCATGCCAGACCAGCTGGCAGATGTGTTTACGGACACATTCAATCAATCCTTATCCCAGTCTGCTGTTCCCACATGCTTCAAGAGGGCCACCATTGTCCCTGTTCCCAAGAAAGCTAAGGTAACTGAGCTAAACGACTACCGCCCTGTAGCACTCACTTCCGTCATCATGAAGTGTTTGAGAGACTAGTCAAGGACCAGATCACCTCCACCCTAGACTCACTCCAATTTGCTTACCGCCCAAATAGGTCCACAGACGACGTAATCTCAACCACACTGCCCTAACCCATCTGGACGAGGAATACCTATATGAGAATGCTGTTCGACTACAGCTCAGCATTTAACACCATAGTACCCTCAACTCGTCATCAAGCTCGAGACCCTGGGTCTCGACACCGCCCTGTGCAACTGGGTACTTGACTTCCTGACGGGCCGCCCCCAGGTAGTGAGGGTAGGTTACAACATCTCCACCCCGCTGGTCCTCAACACCGGGGCCCCACAAGGGTGCGTTCTGAGCCCTCCCCTGTACTCCCTGTTCACCCATGACTGTGTGGCCACGCACGCCTCCAACTCAATCATCAAGTTTGCGGACGACACTACAGTGGTAGGCTTGATTACCAACAATGACGAGACGGCCTACAGGGAGGAGGTGAGGGCCCTCGACTGTGGTGTCAGGAAAATAACCTCACACTCAACAAAACAAAGGAGATGATTGTTGACGTCAGGAAACCGCAGAGGGAGCACCCCACTATCCACATCGATGGGACAGTAGTGGAGAGGGTAGTATCAAGTTCCTCGGTGTATGCGTCACGGACAAACTGAATTGGTCCACACACACAGACAGCGTTGTGAAGAAGGCGCAGCAGCGCCTCTTCAACCTCAGGAGGCTGAAGAAATTCAGCTTGACACCAAAAGCACTCACAAACTTTTAGATGCACAATCGAGAGCATCCTGTTGGGCTGTATCTCCGCCTGGTACGGCAACTGCTCCGCCCACAACCGTAAGGCTCTCCAGAGGGTAGTGAGGTCTGCACAACGCAAACTACCTGCCCTCCAGGACACCTACACCACCCGATGTCACAGGAAGGCCATAAAGATCATCAAGGACAACAACCACCCGGGCCACTGCCTGTTCACCCCGCTATCATCCAGAAGGTGGTCTGTACAGGTGCATCAAAGCAGGGACCGAGAGACTGAAAAACAGCTTCTATCTCAAGGCCATCAGACTGTTAAACAGCCACCACTGACATTGAGTGGCTGCTGCCAACACACTCACTCAACTCCAGCCACTTTAATAATGGGAATTGATGTAAAATATATCACTAGCCACTTTAAACAATGCTACTTAATATAATGTTTACATTACTCATCTCATATGTATATACTTTCCTCGACACCATCTACTGCATCTTGCCTATGCTGTTCTGTACCATCACTCATTCTCACTCATATTTATGTACATATTCTTTATCCCTTTACGTGTGTGTGTGTGTAAGGTAGTAGTTTTGGAATTGTTAGATTACTCGCTGGTAATTACTGCATTGTCGGAACTAGAAGCACAAGCATTTCGCTACACTCGCATTAACATCTGCTAACCATTTGTGTGACAAATCGATTTGATTATAATTTTTCAGCGCCGATACCGATCATTGGAGTACCAGAAAAAGTCGATAGAAAAAGGACGATTAATTTGGAATAATGACAATTACAACACTGAATGAACAATTATTTTAACTTAATGTAATACGTCAATACAATTTTAGCCTCAAATAAATGAGACATTTTCAATATTAAATAATGCAAAAAAAGTGTTGAAGGTAAAAGTGCAATATGTGCCATGTAAAAAAAGCTAACGTTTAAGTTCCTTGCTCAGAACATATGAAGCTGTTGGTTCCTTTTCACGAGTCTTCAATATTCCCAGGTAAGTTGTTTTAGGTTGTAGTTATTGTAGGACTATTTCTCTCTATACCATTTGTATTCCATATACAGTGGGGAGAACAAGTGTTTGATACACTGATTTTGCAAGTTTTCCTACTTACAAAGCATGTAGAGGTCTGTCATTTTTATCATAGGTACACTTCAACTTTTTGAGGCAGAATCTAAAACAAATCCAGAAAATCACATGATTTGTAATTAATTAGCATTTTATTGCATGACAAGTATTTGATCACCTACCAACCAGTAAGAATTCCGGCTCTCACAGACCTGTTAGGAGGGCTTCTTAAAGAGAAACTGTTCTCCACCCATTACCTGTATTAACGTCGTCTGCTGTAATAGCCCATCCGTGAGTAGGATCGCCGAGTTGTGTGTTCTGAGCTGGGCTTCTGGAAACACCTTTGTTGCAAGCGCTGTTCTCTATCGACTGAGCCACACCATGATATGCTAGATTTTATGAAGCACATGTGGTTTTTCATAGTGACTGTTAAATATTGTAATTTTATCTTTCTGCATTTTCCTGTTTGTCAATTAAAAGTCAGTTATACTTATTTATCTATGTATAGAAACATCTGCTAGTAGTCCCTAACCCTCCTGTGTTCACTCTGGCCTGTGTAGAAGCCAGAACGTGATGAGTGGGGCAATGGGCTGGAGGCCATGCAGTGTGCTCTGCAGCTGGAGAAGAATGTGAACCAGGCCCTGCTGGACCTGCACAAGATTGCCTCTGACAAGGTTGACCCCCATGTAAGTTATGGTGGAACCACATGTATGTATCACATAGAATACAGGTACTGTCCCAGGAGATCAGGTTGTCGCTCTGCTAACTAATGACACATGATTGTGACCTGCCTCTTCACACACACACACACACAATAGTCCACAGACTCATGAATGCCACTATACACAATGCAGCTCATGCAGGAGTTAGTCAGCTGCAAACACCTCATTATCTGCCCTTATGCCATTACCACCAGGCGCTTGTGTGTTACTGTATCTACGATAGTCTGTAGTCATTCTCTTTTCTGACCTGTTTTCCCTCTAGCTGTGTCACTTCCTGGAGACCCATTACCTGAATGAGCAGGTGGAGGCCATTAAGAAGCTGGGTGACCACATCACCAACCTCACCAAGATGGATGCTGTCAAAAACAAGATGGCAGAGTACCTGTTTGACAAGCACACCCTAGGAGGCCAGAGCTAAACCACTTGCAGGCTACGGCCTCCAGCCTCAGACCAGGACTCCTGGCTTCTCTGATAGATCCTACTGGCTTTGCATTTATAGGGAGGGGAGTATTAAACTGGTGCAGTGCAACACAGCTGTAACATTGAGGTGTTTATGTTGACAACCCTACTGTATTTTGGAGGCAAGGCATCTTGTAAAACAAATAAAAAAAGATCACTGAAGTTTGTTTTCTAAGTGTTGACCTGTAGTAATGGATGTTGTATCAGTCTATTCAGGTTCTTTGCTCTTTTACTGAGCATCTTCATACCAGTGATAAATACTGATAATTGGAGACCTCCTAGTGGCTGAGGGTCATAACAATAGAAGTTCAACATGAGGTTTTATAAAGGATGTTACCTCTCACCACAGAGGGCACTATTACAAGAAATGTGACAGACACCATGTCAATTAAGGGCCCAACTGTCAACTCTACCCATAAAAGTGAAATGGGTAACTACAGTCAATGTAGACCTTAACTCTGCATCTCAACAGGTTATTAGACAGCCTCGAGGTAAATCTGTATGCCGCATGGGGTTGCAGCGTAGCCTAGTGGTTAGTGTTGGACTAGTAACTGACAGGTTGGAAGATTGAATCCCTGAGCTGACAAGCTACAAATCTGTCTTCTGCCCCTGAACAAGGCAGTTAACCCACTGTTCCTAGGCCATCATTTGAAAATAAGAATTTGTTCTTAACTGACTTCCCTAGTTAAAGGTAAAATAAATTTCTCTAGTGATGGGAAGTTCAGCTCTTACTGACACAAAATAAATCTTGACTCATTTTGTTTCAGTTGCTAATGCCCAACAGTTCTCCTACCAGCAAACTAACTGAATAATCACAATAGTAATCCTAATGCCTCTCGTTCAACAAGGGCTTATTGGAGCTGTCATGGTTGCAAAGCTACTGGTAATTTACCAAAATTACTGACGTGTTCTGTAATTAACAGGCAGTCTAACTTTGGTAATTTATACTTTAACTGAAAATATTGCCACTTTTCATGTGTCCATATAGTACATGGGTTTCTAGTGGATAGACCAGGTGGTTGAAGGGGAAAATAGCCTGAAGTGTCTGATCAACAATGGCATTTTCAATAATTCTGCCACTCATCCATTTTTCTTTACACAACTGCCACCAACATTTACAACCATGAAATACTGACCTGGTAAAATTGAGTACATTTTTAAAAATTAAAGGTAATGGTTTTCACTAAGTTGGTTTATTTAGGGTAATGTTTTGTCTATTGTAAAGTTTATTTTACATGTGATAAAACCACACGGAGGGCCTGAGATTTGTGATAATCTGAAGTACCCAAAAGGCCACTAGATGGCACCTGACTAAATGACATGTTCCTTAATTAACAAACATTTGTGTTATAGATCCCCTTTCCCTGCTGTCAAGGCAGCAGCTACTCTTCCTGGGTTCCAGTGACATAAAGGCAGTTCTATACATTAAAAACGTTACATTACGAAACAGATTTCACCACACACGTGTTTGCCCTCAGGCCACTATTCTACCACATATCTACAACACAAAATCCATGTGTGTGTCTATAGTGAATGTTGTGTTTTTATATTTTTAAATATGATTTTACTTCTTGCTTGAGTTACTTGATGTGGAATAGTAGCCACGTCATGTTTCTATGTAGTATTGTGCACCTCCCATAGTCTGTTCTGGACATAGGGACTGTGAAGAGGCCTGGTGGCATGTCTTGTGGGGTATGCATTGGTGTCTGAGTTGTGTGCTAGTAGTTTAAACTGACAGCTTGGTGCATTCAACATGTCAATACTTCTCACAAATACAAGTAGTGATGAAGTAAATCTCTCTACTTTGAGCCATGAGAGATTGACATGTATAATAATGTTAGCTCTCTGTGTACATTTAAGGGTGAGCCGTGCTGCCCAGTTCTTGGCCAATTGTAATTTTCCTAAGTCCCTCTTTGTGGCACCTGACCACACGACTGGACAGTAGTCCAGGTTCCGACAAAACTAGGGCCTGTAGGACCTACCTTGTTGATCGTTGTTAAGAAGGCAGAGCAGTGCTTTATTATGGACAGACCTCTCCCCATCTTAGTTATTGTTGTATCAATATGTTTTGACCATGACAGTTTACAATACAGGGTAACTCCAATAAATTTAGTATCCTCAACTTGTTACATTTCCACATTATTCATTACAATATTTAGTTGTGGTTTAGTGTTTAATTTTAGGTCCCAAATACAATGCCTTTAGTTTTTGAAATGTATGTATTTCGGACTAACTTATTTCTTGCAACCCATTCTGAAACTGACTGCAGCTCTTAAGGTTTGCAGTGATTACACCTACTGTGGTAGCTGATGTGTATAGTGTTGAGTCATCAGCATACAGAGACACACAGGCTTCACTCAACGCCAGTGGCAAGTCATTAGTAAAGATAGACAAAATAAGGGGCCTAGAAAGCTGCTCTGGGGAATGCCTGACTACCTAGATTATGTGCACTGACTCAACTCCAGCCACTTTAATAATGGGAATTGATGGGAAATTATGTAAAATATATCACTAGCCACTTTAAACAATGCTACCTAATATAATGTTTACATACCCTACATTATTCATATCATATGTATATGTATATACTGCACTCAATACCATCTACTGTATCTTGCCTATGCCGCTCTGTACCATCACTCATTCATATATCTTGTGTACATATTCTTTATCCCCTTACACTTGTGTCTATAAGGTAGTAGTTTTGGAATTGTTAGCTAGATTACTTGTTGGTTATTACTGCATTGTCGGAACTAGAAGCACAAGCATTTCGCTACACTCGCATTAACATCTGCTAACCATGTGTATGTGACAAATAACATTTTATTTGATTTGATGTTGGAGAGGATTCCATTAAAGAACACCCTCTGTGTTCTGTTAGACAGGTAACTCTAGATCCACAATATAGCAGGGGATGTAAAGCCATAACACTTACGCTTTTTCCAGCAGCAGATTATGATCAATGATGTCAAAAGCTGCAGAGAAGTGTTTAAAACGTGTTTTTATGTAATTAATTTAACTAGGCAAGTCAATTACATACAACTTCTTCTTTACAATGATGGCCGACACTGGGTCTGTTGTGGGTCACCCTATGCTTATTAGTAACTGGAATAAGTCATTTCATAAATGCGTCAAGTGCAGCATCTGGTTGGTCCTCATTACACACCACAGAACAGCAAATATTCTTTACATCTTCAACATAGGAATCCCTACCTTTGCGACCCTAAGCTGTCATTTTTGACTGAGACTGTAAAAGCATGCTTTAAGCCATGTACATTTGTTGATCATTGCTAATCAAACAATGGTTTGCACTTAGTGGGACTATCTTTTGTTTTTCAACAGGACAATGACCCAACACACCTCCAGGCTGTGTAAGGGCTATTTGACCAAGAAGGAGAGTGATGAAATGCTGCATCAGATGACCTGGCCTCCACAATCACCCAACCTCAACCCAAAAATCAGATAAAGCAACACCTCACGACACAACGCCTCTCCCTCATTTGACCTCTATAGTTTGTGTGTATGCATTGAAATGTAAGCTATGTGTGTCTTTAAAAAAAATGTATGTAGTTGTGTCCTTGAGCTGTTCTTGTCTATTGATGTTGTGTATTATGTTATGTTTCATGTTTTGTGTGGACCCCAGGAAGAGTAGCTGCTGCTTTTGCAACAGCGAATGGGGATCCTAATAAAATACCAAATTGAGATTGTTTGGGATGAGTTGGACTGCAGAGTGAAGGAAAAGCAGCCAACAAGTGCTCAGCATATGTGGGAACTCCTTCAAGACTGTTGGAAAAGCATTCCAGGTGAAGCTGGTTGAGAGAATGCCAAGAGTGTGCAAAGTTGACATCAAGGCAATCAAAGCGTGGCTACTATGAAGAATCTAAAATCTATTTGAAATATATCACTTTTTTGGTTACTACATGATTCCATATGTATTATTTCATAGTTTTGATGTCTTCACTATTATTCCACAATGTGCTAAATAGTACAAATAAAGAAACACCATTGAATGAATAGGTGTGTCCAAACTTTTGACTTGTACTGTATATGCTGCAACAGTCTATGTGTGGGGGGACTGGTGTAATTCTCCTGTCTTATCTGTATGCTCTCTCCTCCCCTCCCCCGTCCCGGAGGACCTGAGCCCAACGCCCATGCCTCAGAACTACCTGGCCTGAAGACTCCCCAGTCCACCTGGTTGTGCTGCTGCTCCAGTTTCTGCTGTTCTGCCTGCAGCTATGGAACCCTGACCTGTTCACCAGACATGTTACCTTATCCTGCTGTTTCGTTTCTCCATCTACCTCTCAACCTCTGAATGCTGGGCTATGAAAAGTTAACTGACATTTACTCCTGAGGTGCTGACCTGTTGTGTCCTCTATAACCACTGTGATTATTATTTGACCCTGCTTGTCACCTATGAACGTCTGAACATCTTGAAGAACGATCTGGCCTTAATGGTCATATGCAGTGCATTCAGAAAGTATTCAGACCCCTTGACCTTTTTCTACATTTTGTTAAAGAAGTTAAAGCCTTATTCTAAAATAGATTCATAGTTTTTCCCCCTCATCAGTCTACACACAATACCCCATAATGACAAAGCAAAAACAGGTTTTTAGACATTCTTGCTCATTTATAATGATTAAAAAAAAAATGGAAACAGCATGATGCTGCATCACCATAATTCACCGTAGGGTTGATGCCGGGTTTCCTCCAGACGTGACGCTTGGCATTCAATCCAAAGAGTTCAGTCTTGGTTTCATTAGACCAGAGAATCATTTTTCTCGTGGTCCGAGAGTCTTTAGATGCATTTTGCCAAAATCTAAGCGGGCTGTCATGTGACTTTTACGGAGGAGTGTCTTCCGTCTGGCCACTCTACCATAAAGTTCTGATTGGTGGAGTGCTGCAGAGATGGTTGTCCTTCTGGAAGGTTCCCCTGTCTACACAGAGGAACTCTAGAGCTCTGTCAGGGTGACCGTCGGGTTCTTGGTCACCTCCCGGACCAAGGCCCTTCTCCTCCAATAGCTCAGTTTGGCTGGGCGGCCAGCTCTAGGAAGAATCTTAGTGGTTCCAAACTTGTTCCATTCATGAATGACGGAGGCCACTGTGTTCTTGGGGACCATCAATGCTGCAGACATTTTTTGGTACCCTTCCCCAGATCTGTGCCTAGACAAAATCCTGTCTTGGAGCTCTATGAACAATTCCTTGGACCTCATGGCTTGTTTGTTTTTTTGCTCTGACATGCACTGGCAACTGTGGGACCTTTAATATACAGTTGTGTGCCTTTCCAAATCATGTCCAATCAATTGAATGTACCACACGTGGACTCCAATCAAGTTGTAGAAATGTCTCAAGGATGATCAATGGTAACAGGATGCACCTGGGTCTCATAGCAAAGGGTCTGAATACTTATGTAATAAGGTATTTCTCGTTTTTGCAAACATTTCTAAAAACCTGTTTTCAGTTTGTCATTATGTGGTATTGGGTGTAGATTTATGAGGGGGAAAAGAATGTATTCATTTTAGAATAAGGTTGTAACGTAATAAAATGTGGAAAAAGTCAAGGGGTCTGAAATCTTTCCGAATGCACTGTATCATACTAAATGGCGGGATTCAAACTGACATCCCAAATCCTACAAATTTCCCCTGATGCCCTTGTGCACAGTCATTTCACAACATTTCTTAATATAATCAGGGGAGAAACACCCCAAAAAAAGAACCTTTGATGGTCACTGTTAAGAGGAAGATCCCAGCTTTCCATTCCTCCTACATTTATTTCTGCTTTTAAAAATAAGTGAACTGCACCATTTTAAAACCTGAGTTTTTAGAAACAGCTTGGTTTAGACGTTACAGGGGGTATACATATACAGCAATGCATCGCTAAGCCATGCTAGCATCGCCCAGAGTGGCTTGCCAAGTGTTTCTTAGCAAGCTAACACAGGCTAGGTATCAACAGCCAATCCAGTAGGAGTTGGAAACTACAGTGAGCTTCTATTGGTCAATCGTGCCATGATCTTGCAGAGTATTAGCATAAACTGCATGGTTGCGTCCAGTAAAATGGAACAATGGGCAGCATTGAATTCAACGGACACGGTAAAGTGCTGAACAAACAAATGAAAAATTGTCATTTCCCCCAGAGGGCTAAATGTATTTTATTTGTATTTAATTTATTTATCTAGGCAAGTCAGTTAAGAACAAATTCTTATTTACAATGACGGCCTACCAAAAGGCAAAATACCTTTCACGACAAGAGAGACAACACAACAATACATAAAGAGAGACCTAAGACAACAACATAGCATCATAGGCAGTAACATGAGTCCACTGTAACAGATAGGCCTACATTATTCCGTTTTTATACATTCCTGGCTGAGTACCAGTGGAAAGTTTGGGACAGTTAAGTCAGCAATAGTCTATGTTGCTAGCAACAAGATAGTGTTTTGTGTTCATGATTTAACTCACTGGTTCTCCATCCTGGTCCTAGGGACCCAAAGGGGTGCACATTTTTGTTTTTGCCTAGCACTACACAGCTGATTCAAATGATCAACTCTTTAAAAGGCTTTGATTTGAATCAGCTGTGTAGTGCTTGGGGAAAAAAACTAAAAAGTGCACCCCTTTGGGTCCCCAGGACCAGGTTTGAGAACCACTGATCTAGCTAATGATTAGCACACTGGGGTAAATGTAGATGGGCAACCCCATGCAACCCCATAATACAGGTTATCATGCTTATTGCTAATTAACACACCTGCCAGATAATATGGACCGATATGGTATTGAGATCATTTCTACAAAGTAAAATTATATTTTAGATGGTGTCAGCATAATTTTTTGCATTCATTTTGGAGTAATAAAATTAGTCTAAAAAGTCCAAAGTAATTAGCCTTTCTGTTTCCAGGTTAGACCAACACAATACTTTTATTCATAACAGAATCTTCAGCCTATTAGGACTGGACATAAATTCCTATACAACAGATGGGTCCCATTATGCCTGGCGAAAACCAAACACTGCATTCCACAGTAAGAACATCATACCAACGGTCAAGCATAGTGGTGGTAGTGTGATGGGCTGGAGATGCTTTGATGCCTCAGGACCTTGATGACTTGCCTTAATAGAAGGAACCATGAATTCCGCTCTGTATCAGAGAATTCTACAGCAGAATGTCAGGCCATCCGTCTGTGAGCTGAAGCTGAAGCTCAGCTGGGTCATGCAGCAAGACAGTGATCCAAAACACACAATCAAGTCTACATGGAAATGGTTAAAAAAAACAATACATTTTACGTTTTTGGAATGGCCTAGTCAAAGTCCAGACCTAATCCCAATTTAGATGGAGTGGCCGGACTTGAAATGAGCTTGAAAACCCAACAAATTACATTGAGTTAAAGAAGTTCTGCATGCAAGAGTGGGACAGAATTCCTCCACAGCAATGTGAGAAACTGATCATTAACTACAGGAAGCATTTGGTTGCAGTCACTGCAGCTGAAGGTGGCAATACCCGTTATTGAGTGTAAGGTGGCAATTACTTTTTCACACAGGGGAATTGGGCGTTGTGTAACTTGGTTAATTAAAGAAATAAAATTAGTATCCATTTTTTTGTTATTTGAAAACTCATGTTCCCTTTATCTAATAATAGGTTTTGGTTGAAGATCTGATAACATTCAGTTACAAAAACATGCAAAAATAGAGAAAATCATTAAGGGGGCATTTATTTGTACTTTTTTACGGCACTGTATATATACACTGAGCGTATAAAACATTAAGAACAACTTCCTAATATTGAGTTGCAAACACCCCCTTTACCCTCAGAACAGCCTCAATTCGTTGGGGGCAAGGACTCGATCTACAGGGTGTCGACAGCGTTCTACAAGGATGCTGGTTCATGTTGACTCCAATGCTTCCCACAGTTGTGTTAAATTGGCTGGATGTCCCTATATGAGGTGGATCATTCTTGATACACACAGGAAACTATTGAGTGTGAAAAACTAAGGGGTTTGGTGGTGATTTTCTAAACTGTTAGTTAGACCAACAGTTTAAAATAATATTGAAAAATATTGTTATTTGAGTTGTGATTGGGGTATATTGGCCAAATGATCAGGATAGTTGTTGGTGTATTTTTTCTACTTTAGGTAGCCTGGTTTCACTTTTGAGTTGTGGGTATTTGTCTTCCGTGTCAGTGTTTGTTACCACACGGGACTGTTTAGTCACGTTTATTGTTTTGTTCCAGTGTGCTGTTGTGTTTGATTAAACATTATAGACACTTACCACCCTGTGCATTGGTCCTCCAATCATTCTCACTACTCCTCCTCAGAAGAGGAGGACGAGATCCCTTACAGAAACACCCACCACCAAAGGACCAAGCAGCGTGGTAACGGGCAGCAGCAGCAGCGAGATCAAGACCCCTGGACATGGGAGGAGATTCTGGACGGCAAGGGACCATGGGCACAGCCGGGAGAATATCGCCGCCCCAAGGCAGAGCTAGAGGCAGCGAAAGTCGAGAGGCGGCGTTATGATGAGGCAGCACGGCAGCGCGGCGGGAAGCCAGAGAGGCAGCCCCAAACATTTCTAGGGGGGTCACACGGGGAGTGTGGCGAAGTCAGGTAGGAGACCTGCGCCAACTTCCCAAGCTTACCGGAGAGTGAGAGGGACCGGGCAGGCACCGTGTTATGCGGGGGAGCGCACCGTGTCCCCAGTACGCAGTGCTCAGCCCGGTGCGGTACATTGCTGCGCCTCGTATCGGCCGGGCTAGAGTGAGCATTGAGCCAGGTGCCATGAAGCCGGCTCAGCGCATCTGGTCTCCAGTGCGTCTCCTCGGGCCGGTGTACATGGCACCAGACTTACGCATGGTGTCCCCGGTTCGCCAGCACAGCTCAGTGTGGGCTATTCCACCTCGCCGCACTGGCCTGGCTATGGGGAGCATTCAACCAGGTAAGGTTGGGAAGGCTCAGTGCTCAAGAGCTCCAGTGCGCCTTCACGGTCCGGTCTATCTGGTACCACCTCCACGCACCAGCCCTCCGGTGGCAGCCCCCCGCACCAGGCTGTCTCTCTGTCTCCTCCCTACAGGTGCTACCGCCTGTCCAGCGCTGCCGGAGTCTCCCACCCGCCCGCCCGGCACTGCCGGAGTCTCCCGCCCGTCCGGCGCTGCCGGAGTCTCCCGCCCGTCCGGCGCTGCCGGAGTCTCCCGTCCGTCCGGCGCTGCCGGAGTCTCCCGTCCGTCCGGCGCTGCCGGAGTCTCCCGTCCATTCGGGACCCATTGCTAGGGTCCCCAGTCTGAGGTTGGCGGCGAGGGTTGCCGTTCGAAAGAGGCCACGGAGGCGGTTGAGGAGGTGGACAAAGACTAGGGTGGAGTGGGGTCCACATCCCGCGCCAGAGCCGCCACCGCGGACAGCCAGACCCTCCCCTACCCACCCAGACCCTCCCCTATAGGTTTAGGTTTTGGGGCCAGAGTTCGCACCTTTGGAGGGGGGTGCTGTCACGTTCTGACCTTAGTTCCTTTATGTCTTTGTTTTAGTATGGTCAGGGCGTGAGTTGGGTGGGTTGTCTATGTTAGTTTTTCTATCATTTGGGATTTCTGTGTTCGGCCTAGTATGGTTCTCAATCAGAGGCAGCTGTCAATCGTTGTCCCTGATTGAGAATCATACTTAGGTAGCCTGGTTTCACTTTTGAGTTGTGGGTGTTTGTCTTCCATGTCAGTGTTTGTTACCACACGGGACTGTTTCGTTTATTAACGTTTATTGTTTTGTTCCAGTGTTCTGTTGTGTTTCATTAATAAACATTATGGACACTTACCACGCTACGCATTGGTCCTCCAATCCTTCTCGCTACTCCTCCTCAGAAGAGCAGGACGAGATCCCTTACAAATGCCTTAGTAAGTTACATAGTTTATGTTACTACTGTTCTCTCCTTCTTACCTTTTTTTCCTAGTCTCAGCAAGTTTTTGCCCACTCACCACCGCTCAAGTCTGATTCCACAGTCATGAGACCCAGTCGCCTTCCACCATTGTCACGGTGATAGCGGAAAATAATGGCCTTCAGGCCAAAGATGGTGGATAAATGAAGGTAGTTCACTCAGGCCTTTTACCACTGTCTGCTTAAGGGGGGGTTCCTCCATAGACACCAATACGATAACGGTCTGCTTTGTCCTTGACTTCCATTGAAACAGAACCATTGAGGGAGTGAACATCTTGCTTCCTCTTCTGTCTCTGCTTGAGACTCCAGAATGCTGAGTCACAATGACAAGGCATAAATACAGCCAGGGCAGAGCCTGAGTCATTCCATACTGTAGTAGAACCAACAGGAGGTTATGACAGGAGAAAGAGTGGGAAGGAGGGAGACAAATAGGAATAGAGGGGGAGGGGAAAAGAGTACAGACTAAAAACGCTGTGTCACCCTTCAGAACTTCAAGAGAAAGAGTTCTGCAATGGTTAATCATTTACAGTACTACTATCACTTCTGTTTATAACTTTAAATTAAGAACATTCTTAGGTTGCACGATAAAATTGTAATGCTAAGAGATGGATAAAAATGTACAGAGTGGGTACCTGGAGGAAAACAGGGGAGGGTCATGCTTTTTCAATTTCAGTCAAGGGGAGGGTTTAGTATTTTTTAAATCTAGTCCAGGGGAGGGTCATGTAATTTGTAATTAATGAATTTTCAATATTTCTCAGTGTTTTAGAATTAGTTGCTTATTAGGCTATATATCGATACCCTGATTCCACCCTGATTCCACTCTGCTGGGAGTGAAATATGGCTACAAAGTGCATGCTCAGAGAAGCACAGAGCAAAGTTATATTTCTAAGACAGCTGCTAGGATAGCGTAAATAAAACTAGACTGCATTACACACTGCAATGGATATTCCAACCCCGAGTCCTGCTCTGCCCTTGCTGATCAAAACATTTTATATTGCTGCCTAACCAATGTTGTGCTGTGTAGGTCTACAGTGGCAGTTCAGGAGGAGAGTCAAAGAATTCTGTTCCCCATGTAAATCTTGGTGGGGCAAAACATGTATATGCATGCCAGCAAAGCAACTACACCACACCACACCACACAACACTAAACAATACATTTATTGCACTTTAACGGTGCCCAAACTGTTAGGGCCTACATAAAGCTGTTCCAACAGCAGTCCCAACACCTCACTACTGCTCCACCTGGCAGCAATACAGTTCATTCAGCATCAATTGCTGCCTTTAAAAAAACACATATTTTATATGGTTGATTTGCCATATCAGCCTTTTCTACTGACAATGGAGAAGTACAAATTATGGCATAAGGGGACGACGAGCGGATAAGAGGCAATCCGTAATTTCGATTAAGACATTAATGCAGTGGTTCTTAACCTGGGTTCGATCGAACCCCAGGGGTTTGGTGAGTCAGCCTCAGGGGTTCGGCGGAGGCCAAGACACACATCTGACTCATATGATTTGTGATGACACGCCCCGCTTGGCCATCATTGGCTGCAGGTGATCACGCTATGTCGCTTGGCCTATCTGTGCTGCAGGGAATTTGGTGCGCTCAGTAGTCGTCTTGTGACTGTCGTGATGGTATGTCTTGTGATTTCTTTCTTAATATTTTAATTCCTTCATACTTACTATGTCGAGCAAAAAAAGAAAGTGGTCGGACGAATATGTACAATATGGATTCACATGTATAACGGAACGTGATGGGAGTCAGCGTCCTAACTACATGATTTGCAATGCCAAGTTGAGCAATTCTAGTCTAGCACCGGCAAAACTAAGAGAACACTTCCTTAAGCTGCATGGAGATGGAAAATACAAGAACGCTCGCTGAATTCAAGGTGAAGAGAGCCAGATTCGATGAAAAGGCTACTCTGCCTGTTCTCGGCTTTGTAGCCATCAACAAACCGATCCTCACAGCATCGTATGAAGTTGCTTACCTGATCGCAAAGCAGGGCAAACCACACACCATTGGTGAAACACTCATAAAACCAGCTGTGTTGAAGAGGGCGAATATCATGCTGGGAAAAGAGGCTGAAGTTAAGTTATCCCAAATTCCTCTTTCAAATGACACCATCAGCGACAGAATAGAGGACATGAGCAAAGACATCTTGGCTCAAGTAGTTGCAGATCTGATTTCAAGCCCGGCAAAATTCAGCCTTCATCTTGACGAGACCACGTTTCCAATCTAAGCCAGCTTGCTGTATTCGTGCGCTATGTGAAAGACGACGTGATAAAGGAAGATTTTTTATTTTGTAAGCCTCTTACAACAACAACTAAGGCAGCCGATGTGAAGAAACTTGTGGATGACTTCTTCAAAGACAACAATCTTTCGTGGGATATGGTTTCTGCAGTTTGTTCGGACGGAGCTCCAGTCATGCTGGGAAGAAAGTCTGGTTTTGGTGCGCTAGTGAAAGCCGATGCACACCTTGACTCCAAAACTGGCAGAAGTATTAAAAATTGTAGTGGAATGCGTGAACTATGTGCGAACTAGTGCTCTGAGGCACCGCATCTTCAGTGAGCTGTGTAAAGAAATGGGCTCTGAATTCGAGGTACTTCTGTACCATTCTAACGTTCGGTGGTTATCCCGGGGACAGGTGCTGAATCATGTTTTTGCCGTGCGTGTGGAATTAGCCCTGTTTTTGCAAGAGCACCAACATTGTCATGCAGATTGCTTAAAAAATTTGGAGTTCATTCTCATTTTAGAGTACATGGCTGATATCTTCGCAGCTCTCAATCAAAAGATGCAGGGCGGTGGAGTCAACATCAGGAAAAAAACCTGAAGGCTTTTCAAAAAAAGCTACCGTTATGGAAACGACGAACAGAGAACGATAACTTCGCAAACCTCCCCCTGCTGGACGACTGTGTAAGTAAGATCGAAGATGTATCTGGAATCGGAGACATTTCTGTACCCGCGGAACTGAAGCAAGCAATTGCCACGCATTTAGATGAGCTTGCAAAGTCTCTCGACGGATACTTCCCTACAAGAGAGTCATATCCAGCATGGGTGAAGACAGCCGTTCACGTTTAGTGTTGAGACAACAGATGTCAATGATGAATACCTCGATGAAATCATTGAAATTCAGCAGAGCCAGGTTCAACAGCAACTCTTCAGAACAACAACGCTTTCAACGTTTTAGTGTCAACAAATGGTAACGTACCCTGTTATTGCTAAGAAAGCTCTGGTGATTTTCATACCGTTTGTTACAACATATCTTTGCGAGCAATCCTTTGAGGATGCTGGACATAAAAACGAAGAAAAGGAACAGACTTTGTTGCGAAAATGACATGAGAGTGGCACTTGCCAAGGTGAAGCCGCACATTTCTGAACTGGTCTCTAAAAGGCAATAGCAGAAGTCACACTGATTTGCAGTAAATATTCATTTTTATGTTTTTGTGGGAAAATCATGTTTTGATGATTTTGTTCTTTGAACACAGTGATGTTGATGCACGGTTCATTTTGTGCACCAGTAAAACATATACATATGTTTTGAATTTGAAAAAATAATATTTTATTTTTCCAATTAAGAAGGGTTCGGTGAATGCGCATATGAAACTGGTGGGGTTCAGTACCTCCAACAAGGTTAAGAACCACTGCATTAATGTGTGAGGTAGGACGAACGTAGTCAATATAACTATTTGTTCAGCACTTTTGAAATGTACAGTGACAGAATTCAGAACATGGGCCGTTCTTACAGTATTCTCCCTGTGCACCAAGTCAGAACCACAGGATAAATAAAGGGGGCATATAAGCAGACAATGAAAGCTCTGACAATATTTGATGATGACATGTCTCTAAAACAGGCTGTAGGCTACATGTGCACCACCAAGTCAGAACAGTAGGCTAAGTTATGAGGGGGAAAAGGACCCAATTATTAGCGGAAGGGACATGGGCTACTAACAGTTTACTACACAAGATACACTTGGTATTAGCTTCTTAGCTACAGTATGCATATCTCCCTGGCATATTACATATTACACATTACAGACATATTACATACATAATTTATCACTTCTGGACTCACCTGTTTGTGCTGTGCTCACATGAACAGGAAGGTGGTGCGGCGGTCCTTCGTGGGCAAATTTTGTCATCAAACTTTGTCATCAAATTCTGGCATTATCTGGATTTATGGTGCTTTCAAGACAACTGGGAAATCTACAAAAAAAACAAGGTCAAATCATGAAGTCAGTGATCTTCAGGTCGGAGCTCTAGAAAGATGCCTGAGTTCCCGACTTGGAATTCCAAGTTGGATGACCGTTCAAAACGTATTTTCTCAGTCGGAGCAAAGTTTTGAGATTTCCCAGTTCCAAGTTTCCAGTTGTTTTGAACTCAGCCAATACATAGCCAATGTTGAATGTTTATCCTTTTAAGCTTGGAAAAGAGAACCTTAAACCCTGACTTGGACCACACACCAACTCCACTGAATAGTAGGCTAGTGATTGCTTTGCAATGCTTGCAGTTAGCCACTGATTCCTTACAAACCACTCATTGTTGAATTTGCAATTACCAATTTGTTGTGCAATGTTTATGTCTAATTGCTGATGAGCACCGATACGTTTTATCTATCATTTCTCTTCAGAATTTCCTGCATACGACAAGGGTTGAAAAGGATTTGCCAGTAGATTGTCAACTTCATTCATGATGATGACTGCTAGCTTGCTAACGAAGATTTTGAAAGTATGATGTTGATATGATCAGTCCAATCAAAGCTACGGTAGATATAACGTGATTTGATATAATTTTATCTGTGGCCAATGACCTTGAGCCTCCTCAGATGGGCACTTCTAATGTAACTATATGGTAGCACCCAAGGGGCTTGAATTTCCGAGCTCCCCAATAGATTTTGCTGTCCCCATGAGTGACAGAACACTAAGCCAATCACGGCGCAAGAAGAGAACACTACCAATCCCTACGCTCTGTATTTCCTGGCTGCCCCACCACCACCACAGAAAGCATTGAGCTAGGCTGAAACACCTGCATTTTGGAGGTGCCTTACTCAAGAAAGCAAAAAAGAGACCATGTTTGTATGTGGTTTTATTAACTTAATGATTTTTCTTTTTGGTACATTGTTTGCAAACTGATATGTGACACGTATTAATGCCAAACTAACATGCAAAACAGGTGAGGCTCAAACAAAGCTAAACATGATTAACAAAGCTGCCCTGAATGACAGGTCGTCACTGGATAAGATGAACACATAGGGCTATCTCCATGTCCATTCTTAGCCTGTAATTTGAGTAATTTGTGTAGCATTAAAAAATATTCTGCTAATATGTAAAATTACGTAGAGTTGCATGAAATGTTTATAAAGGCAGCAAATCTTTCTTGGACCTGCAAATACGATGATAGATTCATGCAATGCTTTTACTATAATTTAGATCTTTCCACCCTTACTCTTGTCCATAGGGGTCTGTGAAAACTCAACCTTCTGGCCCTCAGAGCTCTGCGTTATCTACATTCCTGCGCTGCCATGTAGTGCTGACAGGACAAATAACAGTTTCTGAAACGGCATATCTAAGGCTCTGGTGTCTCCAAGAGGTGAGGTTAAACTGTAAGGATGTTCTCTGGTATCCACTTTGTTTTAATCATTTTTTGGGGTCTGAGGAGTGTCACTTGTTTTTTTCACAAAGCGTTCAGGGAGGGTTTAGGTCAAATATAATTTGCTGAAGGTAGAGACATCCATTTCCATTTCAGAGATGTCCGATTATCTCTGTGTAACCCTTATTATAAATAACGTTTACTCCTGAAGTTGGCCCTTCAGCAAAAACAAGGTCACTTTGAATGAGTAAGGGTTGCAGCTGACTAGCAACAGTTCATGAGGGTTTCTGCTGACTAACAGTTCATGAGGGTTTCTGCTGACTAACAACAGTTCATGAGGGTTTCTGCTGACTATCAACAGTTAAGATGACAGAAATTACAGGTTCGTTGGTCCTTTTGTGATACTATGCAAATGACTCAAGATCTCAATCATCCTGATCTGAACCTTGGATTACAATCTCTCCTGGCCCATAGACTAGGTTTACTGTCAGGGTAAGGATTTATAGCTAGGCCTATATGCTTTGGTTTAAAACAACAAACTTATCCTTTATGCATGACACATAATTTAGTTCAAAAGTGATGTCACTTATCGCAAAGAAAAAGAACGCTAGGTATGTCACAGGCCTTTTGCAACACCGGTTTAAGCATACAGTAAGACTGTCACTCCCAAAAGTCTGAAGGGGCTTCGTCTCATTGTCTCCAAAACTTTGTTTGCACACATAATGAAAACATTAGGCTATAAAGTGAGGTTCAGTTTAAGAGTTGGTCAAAGTAACAGAGAGCAGAGAACACACTTCAAGGGCTTTCTATGTTCAACCCTTTCCCCGTTAGAAGCATCATTATCATTTTAAAACAAACAATAAACCTAGATAGTAGCTATGACAAACTAATAGAGACGGTTTTGGGTTACATACTTGAATAAAAGGGGATTGTGTACTCAAACAACTGGATTAGCACACTTGGCCATGACAAACTAGGGGTTGTTTAAATTTTGTTGTCAGAATAGAAGTGCTGATATAGGATCAGGTCCTCCCTGTCCATGTAATCAATCGTACATATGTATTAATTTCTTTTGACAAAAAACATGGACAAAAACAATTTACAACTTAACATTTACATACTGTAATGTATACGCAGAGTCAGGAAGCAGGTGCAGAAGGGGGGCTTAATAACAATGATACAAGGCAAATGAACAAAATAGGGGATGCGTACTGAACATGAAAACAGAACAATACTGCCTAATGACTGAGGCTACTGAGGGCTAAATAATGGGATGGTAAATCAAGGCGCCGGAAGCACTCGTCGACTGCAGGGGCCTCGGTCTGGCTCGGAGTCCACGGAGCTCGGGCCGGCTGATTTCCCAGGATGACCTAGAAGGGAGTCAGCCCGGTGTTGGAGTGATGAAGTGAGTTCTGTCAGTACTCCGCCTAGGGAAAGAACCGGGCCCACTCCCCCTGTCGGTCCTGGCAGTGACTCCCTAGGAACCTCCCCAGCTCCCAGTTGGTCCTTTCTACCTCCCCGTTGGACTGAGGCCGGTACCCGATGTGAGATTGGCCTTGGCCCCCAGCTCATCTCCACGGTCGGAAACGATGTCCTCCGGAAGGCCATAGTGCCAGAAGACCTGCTGAAACAGTGCCTCAGCAACCTGGATAGCGGTAGGGAGACCAGAGAGAGGGATAAAATGGAAGGATTTGGAGAATCTGTTCACAACCATAACCGTGGTGAAACCATCAGACAGAGGGAGATCAGTAGCGAAGTCTATGGACAGATGGGACCCAGCCCGCTGAGGCAATTGAAGGGAAAGTAGTTTTCCTGCTGGAGTGTGCCGGGGGGATTTGGTTGGGCACATATGGAGCAGGAGTTGACATAGCGGGCGACGTTCTGCGCAAAGGTGGGCCAACAGTACTTATCAGAGAGGGATTGGATAGCGTGGGTGATAGCTGGGTGTCCAGCGGTGAGGAATGTGTGCGCCCAGGTCAACAGCTGATCTCTTACCGCCATAAGGAAGTAGATGCATTCTGGAGTGCAGGTAGCAGGAGCAGGTTTCCTCTCCAGAGCCTGGCGGATGTCACATATTCAAAAAAGCACATCACCCAGAAAAGTATGGCATCAAGATATGAGTGGCCTGTGACGCACAATCCAGCTACGCTTGGAAGATGCAAGTCTACAGTACAAAGGGAAGCCAACCGGTGGAGGCCCGAAGAAGAACCAGGGGTTGGGGGTTGTGCTTGATGTGACAGATGGACTGAGGGGGCACAATGTCACGTGTGACAATTTCTTCACCTCTTATGAACTCAGCCAGCAGCTCCTAAAGAGGAAGATCACCATGGTTGGCACAGGTAGAAAGAACAAGCCTGAGCTCCACCCTAATATCCTCGCAACAAGGGGGAGAGAGGCCTTCTCATCAAAGGTTGCCTTCACCCCCACCATCACTCTAAGAATGTGGTCCTCCTGAGCACACTGCACAAAACGGCTGAGATCAGTGATCGTGAGGACAGGAAGCCAGCCATCATCCTGGACTACAACCACAACAAAGGTGGTGTGGACAACCTGGGCACGGTGATTGGAACTTACAGCTGCAAGAGGATGACTGCCCGCTGGCCCCTGGTCATCTTCCAAAACATCATTAATGTGTCCTCATACATTGCCTTCGTGATATGGAACAAGATCAATCCTACCTGGATGCCTGATAAGCAGAACAAGAGGAGGGTGTTCCTGGAGCAACTGGGAAAAGCACTTGTAACCCCATACAATCAAAGAAGGGAGCGCCTCCCCCGCACAGCAGCCAGCACCCTCTGCAGCGCTTGTGAAAGCTGTTCAGGGGGCTGAATCTTGTCCTGATCCACCTGAGGCTGCAGCTGGGCCAAGCAAGAGGAGGAGATGCCAATTCTGCCCCCCAAAGAAGAACTGTAAAACAAATAATATGTGCTGCACATGTGAGAAATACATCTGCAAAGTCCATGCACACACTTACATACTGTCCTACATGTGATAATTAGAGTTGGTTGATTTATGTTCTTTATGTTTTTGTTTTGTATCTATTATCTTATTTAATTCATATTTATTGTTGTTGTTTATACACCTTGTGGGTGGGGGCAAAGGTTAAAAATGGGAGAAGACTAGCATTTTGTAGTTGAATTCCTCATTGTACAGTACATAAGAATATATCACTATGTTGACAAAAAAGTTCAAGACTTATTGTTTCCCTTCAATAAAATACATTCAAAACTACTTTCTGCACATTTCTGCTACTTTCTTAGGCTATACAAGTAATATCTCTTGCCAATAATATTACGTTTATACCTATGCAGTACCTTAATAATAATAATAAACCTCTACTTTAGTAAATAAAACAATTATGATAGTTGTAATAAAACAAGTGGTGTCCACTAATTAAACGCAGTCTTTCTGCTGTGTGTAGAGGGGAAAACCCGGATAATCACAAAGTTTGTGACACATTACAGTTTGTTCCTTTGGCAGCGAATACAGCCTCACATCTTCTTGGGTGTGACACTACAAGCTTTGTACAGCTGTATTTGGGGTGTTTCTCGAATTCTTCTCTGCAGATCCTCTCAATCTCTGTTAGGTTGGATGGGGAACATCGCTGCACAGCTATTTTCA
Organism: Oncorhynchus mykiss; assembly: GCF_013265735.2. NCBI lineage: Eukaryota > Metazoa > Chordata > Actinopteri > Salmoniformes > Salmonidae > Oncorhynchus > Oncorhynchus mykiss. Next base: position 62,429,127 of record NC_048576.1, read on the forward strand.
GGTCTCTCCAGAGATGTTCGATCGGGTTCGGGTAGGGGCTCTGGCAGGGCCACTCAAGGACGTTCAGATACTTATCCCGAAGCCACTCATGCGTTGTCTTGGCTGTGTGCTTAGGGCCGTTGTCCTGTTGGAAGGTGAACCTTCGCCCCAGTCTGAGGTCCTAAGTGCTCTGGAGCAGGTTTTCGTCAAGGATCTCTCTGTACTTTGCTCTGTTAAGCTTTCCCTCGATCCTGACTAGTGTCCCAGTCCCTGCCGTTGAAAAACATCCTCACAGCACGATGCTGCCACCACCATGATTCACCATAGGGATGGTGCCAGGTTTTCTCCAGATGTGACGGTTGGCATTCAGGAAAAAGAGTTAAATCTTGGTTTCATCAGACCAGAGAATCTTGCTTCTCATGGTCTAAGTGTCACGCCATGATCTGTTTCACCTGTCCTTGTGATTGTCTCCACCCCCTCCAGGTGTCGCTTATTTTCCCCAGTGTATTTATCCCTGTGTTTCACGTCTCTCTGTGCCAGTTTGTCTTGTCAAGTCAACCTGCGTGTTTTTCCCATGTCCCTGCTTTCTTATCTCTCTTGTGCTTGTCCTCCCAGTTTTGAACCTTGCCTGTCTGCCAATCTGAACCCGCCTGCCTGCACTGACCTCGAGCCTGCTTGCCACTCTGTACTTCCTAGACTCCGACCTCTTTTTCCCTGTCCATGACCCTTCTCTTGCCTGCCCCTTGGATACTAATAAATATCAGAGACTGGAAACATCTGCCTCCCATGTCTGCATCTCACCCTGTGCACTTAAACTGAGAGTCCTTTAGGTGCCTTTTGGCAAACTCCAAGTGGCTGTCAAGTGCTTTTACTGAGAAGTGGTTTCCATCTAGCCACTCTACCATAAAGGCCTGATTGGAGTGCTGCAGAGATGGTTGTCCTTCTGGAAGGTTCTCCCATCTCTACAGAGGAACTAACTGCCTTAAAATTGATTTTTGTTGTTGTTGACAATATTCTGAACAAATATTGTAATCACTGCTCTGCAACATATGCTTCAACAATGAATGCATTTGCTGTGCTAGACCTAAGGGATAATGTTAGCTTTATAATTGTTCTTTTATGTTCAAAATCTAGAAAACCATGCCAGATTGCTAACTAAGTTAGCCCTGGAGCATTTAATATAGCTATAAAACAAAACAAAATATGTTTGGAGATTTGCATTACACATTAATGAATAATCTAATGTTAGCATTACACATTCAAGGCCTTTAAACACTTGTTGGACAATAATTTTTCAGATGAAATGCCTTTTTATGGTGTCTGGCAAAATTGACTAAATCCACTTAGTTGCATTTACTGAAAAAAATAGGTTGTTCCTTTACATGGTGTTAATAGCTGATACTTTGGTGTGTCAAAATATAATCTTAACAAAAACAAATCTGTATAAAAAAGTTGATTGTCCCATCTTTTAAGAACCCCTGAGCTCTAAAACAGTAAAAGTTATCTCTGCCCCATGGCAAAAAAAAATTAATAGCTTGTAGCTACACTAAATATGATATAACCAAAGGTTGTTGTTATCCAGCATTTCTGGACATTACAGGTAAGCCTAATCAAAACACTGCAATAGACTCTACAACTAACCTGGTATTGGCAGTACTCTACTAGTTATCCTAAACATGTCCATTTCCAGTTGCAAATGGTTCTAGAAATACCAGAGAAAACACAGATTGATAGTAAATAAAAATATCTGAGTTTTCTCTGGTGTTTGTGCACTTGCCTGTTTCCGTTTCTTTGCAGGTTTTGCCTTACACAATCTAGTGCAGGAGTATTCAATTTACCCTACGAGGTCCGGAGCCGGCTGGTTATCTGTTATACCTGATAATTAATTGCACACAGCTGGTGTCCAGGTCTAAATCATTAGACCTTAGAAGCAGTGGAACTGGCTTCTAAGTCCAGAGTTGAGTTTGAGGGTTATAGTGCATTTTAGAGTTGAAGAGCACCAACCACAGATGCTCGCTAGACCATCTCGAAGACTAAATTCAATATAGAATCAGTGTGACGAGGTGACAAAGAGATTGTTTTACTATTGTAACACGCAGTGAATGGAATTATATTGTCCCCGTCAGGAGCCCAGGATTTTGCCGTAGATTATATTGTTCTTGTCCCTGGACCACACAATTTTGCATTCCGCTAAGGCACTTCTCTCGCTTTACATCAGTTAGCTACGTTGGTGACCAGGGTGGGATCCAGATTGGGATCCTTTTCATACACATATTGGCCCTGGACACCAGAATGCTCCTAGAGAGAGGGGGGAATAGTAAAGCATGTATTGATGACATTTCTACTGTCTCCATTAGAGGCTTATGCTTTTGGCATAGATGGTAAAGCTCTCCATTCTGGACTGCAACATTGTACGATTGTGCCCCCCCCCATGGCACTTGACTTGCTATATACTGTACTTTGATTCGTAGCTTACACTATATTTAGATACTTCAAATACTGCCTGAGACACCTTTGCTGTATGTCTCAATACTCAATTTATGGTGTTCTTTGTTCGAATGTATATGCATGAAATGTACATTATGGAAAACATGCCTCAAACTCAGTCATAATTAGTAGTAGAATCATGGATTGGCAAGAATTTGGCAGCTTCAACTTTTAGAAGATTAGCAGGATAGTTAGGCTAATAATTTCAACCACCTACAGTAAAGATATTCACGTTCACTTACATTTAGTATTTGAAAATCGACCTCTTTTTCTATAATCCTGCAGATTCTTTATCATTCTCCAACGCCTCCAACATTACGCATGCCTAGTTTTTAAACCTCCATTCTAGCATACATGACACACACATATTTATCTACACGCTTTTATTTGGATTTCTAATCAAAGTATATGATTGAATGTTTCTTTAAGCCTGCAGCTTCTCACTTGAAAAAATACATCTAATCAGCCCAAAACATAACAAAAAATGTCCCTGACAGACAGCTAATAAAACACTAGCCTCATGAGCAGGCAAATTGACAGTTACAGTAGCAGGCTAGGCTAGTCAAACTAACATTGGCTAGCTTTAAAAAATGTTTTGTCTAAATGGTGAACGGAGTTACCTCTTCATGGGACAATTTGTATTGCATGCTGCATTTTTCAAGTGCACTCAAAAACAGATGTTTAACTCAAACAGTTTGAGTTTTCAGACCTCACTTGAGGCTGTCTTTACATCCTAGATAGAAACCGTGTTAAAATATACTTTTTATGAGAAAATGTGCAAGAATTGAAGGTGCCAACAAATGTTATAGTTATTATAAGAATGTTTTACTGTCATATATATGAAATCTGCTCGTCCCTCGATGGGGATCGATCAACTTCACATTTTTCCGGCTTCCGCCCACAACCTATAGTTGCATATTTGAATTAGTACTTGAGAGAGTAGCCCCCCATTCACATTATATTCCATATTCTGAGCCATAGGCCTATCCAAGCCTTTTACACGTATTAATGTAGTTGGTCCAAAGTGGGCATCGCGGCACTCACTTTTTAATGAATTGATACTGCAATTAAAGTGTGTAATCCTGTCAGCAGTTTCTTGACTTTGAGTGCCTCGACTCCTATAAAGTTAATTTATTTATAAGTTACTTTATTACTGTAGTCTTTGATTTTCATTAGCTGTAAAAAGTTTTACACTTCACAGTTTTAGCTTAATAACCTATGTATGGTTAGATGTATGTAGCTACTGATTTTGTGTAGTGATTTCTAGGCTATTGTAATCAACTTTGATATACCATTTGACAACAACAATATGTCATTTGAAACCGAAAGGTGTATCAACAAATACCATTTCTACAAAAGCCAGCCTTTCTTTCTCTGTCCACTACTGTATTCCCATACCTCATATTGAAAAATGAGCTGACATAAAAAAAAGTGTGATAAACCCTACAGTTTTTCTTTTGACTGCATTCTGGAAAATGTAAATAATTAAGCTACATATGCTATTGAAACATGTGCTCTTAGAGAATGAAACAGAAGTTTACAGAACTGCATCTGAAAGTTAAATTCCTTTAATATTCCAAATCAAAAGTAGAAGTAGACTATTTCTCAATTAGCCTAATATTAGAATGAGTGTTCAAATTCTTCTTATTTTCTTCTAAGGATATAACACACACACATTTTTCAACAATAACTTCTGTAGTTAGACCTGCACTGTAGCATTGCTTTTGGCTGATACTGCTGCTTTAGTTGTTTCCAATAGAATGTTACTTTGAAATAAACAAAGTAAGAACGGACCGAGATGAAGAGGTCAAGGCGAGAGCATTTACTCCGCCCATAATATGTCTGCGTGAGATAAGCCCATTTTTTTCAAATTACTTGAGGATTACGATCGAATAGAAGTTTCGTAATGTTTAAGCTTTTACAAATGTACTGATATAAGTGGATGCATGTGGCATTCCGGAAACTTTGAGAAAAATGCAGTTTATTTGTGCGTGGTGTTCACACGCGTACCTCCTCTGTCATTGGCTAGAATGGTCCCACCTGATCTTGCCTGTCTTCAATCGTTGAGCACATGTATTTCCATTGATAGAGTGGTCACTCGGCTCTCTTGTCAATATAATAAATACTCTTTGCTTTAGGTCATGTGTATGAGTGGGCTCGTCTTCAAATGACCCGCCTAGTTCCTGTTGAAATTCTAAAGGTGATTGGCTACGCTCTGTGAGGGTGGATTTCACTGACGCATTCCGTTTGGAACAATAAATAGAGCGAACAAGGCTCCTTCCAGTTCACAAGTCTGAGAAGACGCATGAAGAAGTTCTTGCTTCAACAGTGATTGAACGGAACTCCTCTGCCTTCGTCCCGCGTTATCGAACATTCCGGGTTGATAACATATCACTGACTTGAACTATAATAGCAAAATAGTCTAAGAAACTCTATTTTTGTACTTTTCATTTCGATATAAAATAAAATCTGACGAGATGGAGTCTCAGATCCGCCAGAACTATCACCACGATTGCGAAGCTGCCATCAACCGGATGATCAACTTGGAGATGTTTGCCTCCTACACCTACACCTCAATGGTAAGGGGTCTACCAAGATGACCGTTCTGTTGATCTACCTGTGTTATTATGCCTGGGCCTAAATGTCTTTTCACTTTACTTTTCTGTATGCCTAGACAATTAATAGCCAATCTCAACTCCGTGAAGTACATTTGAGTTTTACTTGGCTAGGCCATTAAGAGCCTTCGGGTAGATCTAGCATTCAAATGAAGTTGGAAATCTATCCTACCTTGGTCAGAGCGCGTAACAACTCATTGACAGGTTAAATGTCAGGTTATCAAGTAGACAACGGACTAGACTAGACTGATTCATCCCTATCATCAAGCTTAGTTGCCACAACAACAGAAAAAGAGAAAAAATATGACAGCATTCTAACTACAATGTTTGTTTATCCACCCAGGCTTTCTATTTCTCCCGTGACGATGTGGCGCTGCGTGGCTTCGCGCATTTCTTCAAGGAGAACAGCGATGAGGAGCGGGAGCACGCCGACAAGCTATTCTCCTTCCAGAACAAGAGAGGTGGACGCATTTTACTCCAAGACATCAAGGTGAGCACCTGAGCATCGAACACATTTAGATTGTAGACTGATAGAAAATGTCTTTACTCCATGGAGTGTCCAGCGTTAAGTTGATCTAGAGAACCTGGAGTATTGCTAAACATACTGCCTCTAACCACTGAACTGAAACAGTGTGAGGGATGTAACACTGTTCACTTTATCCAAACCTTAACGTTTGCTAGTAGTCCCTAACCCTCCTGTGTTCACTCTGGCCTGTGTAGAAGCCAGAACGTGATGAGTGGGGCAATGGGCTGGAGGCCATGCAGTGTGCTCTGCAGCTGGAGAAGAATGTGAACCAGGCCCTGCTGGACCTGCACAAGATTGCCTCTGACAAGGTTGACCCCCATGTAAGTTATGGTGGAACCACATGTATGTATCACATAGAATACAGGTACTGTCCTAGGAGATGATAACTAATGACACAGGATTGTGTGACCTGCTTCACGCACAATGCAGCTAATACGTAAGGGGCCGCTGCTTGTCTAGTGGTTAGATTGTTGGGCCAGTAACAAAGGTCAGCTAGGGGATTCAATGCAGCAACAAGGTAAAACTATTCTGCCCCTGAACAAGGCAGTTAACCCACTGTTCCACGTTAGGATGTCATTGTAAATAAGTGTTTGTTAACGGACTTCGCTAGTTAAAAATGTTTACTGCAGACACCTCATCTGTCCTTATGCCATTACCACCAGGCTCTTGTGTGTTACTGTATCTACAATAGTCTGTATTCATTTTCTTTTCTGACCTGTGTTTTCCCTCTAGCTGTGTGACTTCCTGGAGACCCATTACCTGAATGAGCAGGTGGAGGCCATTAAGAAGCTGGGAGACCACATCACCAACCTCACCAAGATGGATGCTGTCAAAAACAAGATGGCAGAGTACCTGTTTGACAAGCACACCCTGGGAGGCCAGAGCTAAACCACTTCCATCCCCAGGCTACGGCCTCCAGCCTCAGACCAGGACTCCTGGCTTCTCTGATAGATCCTACTGGCTTTGCATTTATAGGGAGGGGAGTATTAAACTGGTGCAGTGCAACACAGCTGTAACATTGAGGTGTTTATGTTGACAACCCTACTGTATTGGAGGCAAGGCATCTTGTAAAACAATAAAACATTTCACTTAGGTTTTTGTTGGGATTTTCTAAGTGTTGCCCTGTAATGATGTTTCAGTCTATTCCGGTTCTTTGCTCTTTTACTGAGCATCTTCATACCAGTGATAAATACTGACAATTGTAGACCTACTAGTGGCTGAGGGTCATAACAATAGGAGAAGTTTAATAAAGGACGTTACCTCTCACCACAGAGGGTGTCATTTACCGTATCTGGTAATAGTGCCATGTAAATTAAGAGCAGAAATTGTCAACTCTAGGGCCATAGGATTGAAATGGTTACCTACAATTGATTTATACATTTTACGCTGTGGATCACAAGTTTATTAGACAGCCTAGCGGTCAATCAAACCTGTTAACCAGCTGTTATGGTGCTTTTTTATGGAGTTTTGCTATTACTGACACGAAATTAATCTTTCTATTTATTTCAGTTGGTAATGCCCAATTGTTCCCCTACATCAAAGAACTGAATGCTCCAAATAGTAATGAGTCTTCAAGCCTCTCATTCACCATAAGGGGCTTATTGGAGCTGTCATATGGTCGCAGAGCTACTGGTAATTTACTGAATATGTTCATTTTGGTAATTGACAGGCAGGCTTAACTTTAACTGGAAGAGATTGATCGACATTGTAAATGTGTCCATATAGTACATGAGTTTAAAGTAGACCACTTGGTTAATGGGGAAAATAGCCTAATGAGAAGTGTCTAATCAGCAATTGCATTTTCAATAATTGCTACTTTTCACAACTGTCACCAACATTTACAACTAAGAAGTATTGACATGGTAAAATTGAGTACATTTTTATGGTAATGGTATTCACTAAGTTGGTTAATATTTAGGGTAAAGTTTCACAACTGTCATTCTATTTGAAAACATATTTGACATGAAAAGGCAATACAGAGGGCCAGAGTTTTGGGATATTCTGACATACCCCAAAAGGCCTTGAGATGGCATCTGATTAAATTGCATAATCTTTAATTTACCAACAATTGTATTTATGGATCCCTATTAGCTGATGTCAAGGCAGCAGTTACTCTTCATGGGGTCTGGCAAATTAAAGGCAGTTCTATACAATAAAACTAACCTTTCATTACAAAACAGATTTCACAACACATTAAGATTTGCCCTCAGGCCACTACTCTACTACCATATCTACAACACAAAATCCATGTGTGTCTATAGTGCAAATGTGTCTCTTCACTGTCCCATAAATTGTATTTTTATCTAATTTTAAATCTTATTTTACTGCTTGCATGAGTTACTTGATGTGGAATAGCAGCCATGTCATGGCTCTCTGTAGTACTGTGCACCTCCCATAGTCTGTCCTGGACTTGGGGACAGTGAAGAGACCTGGTGGCATGTCTTGTGGAGTATGCATTGGTGTCTGAGTTGTGTGCTCGTAGTTTAAACTGACAGCTGGGTGCATTCAACATGTCAATAATTCTCACAAATACAAGTAGTGATGAAGTAAATCTCTACTTTGAGCCATGAGAGATTGATATTTATAATATTAATGTAAGCTCTCTGTGTACATTTAAGGGTGAGTCGTGCTGCCCAGTTCTTGGCCAATTGTAATTTTCCTAAGTCGTTTTTGGCACCTGACCACATGACTGGAGAGTAGTCCAGGTGCGACAAAACAAGGGCCTGTAGAACCTTCTGTCGTGTCTTTGGATATGCCATATTAAGTGATATGACATGCTATTCTATAAAATAATTTCTCCGTAATTAATATTACCTGATTGAGCTAATCATGTAAATGTAATTAACTAGGGAGTCGGGGCACCACAAAATAATATTTTTGAGCTGTTTCTTCCGAATAAACTCTTAAAGAACTAGTAATATTTTACATCAATATAGCAGTCAATATTAATCGTCACCTTAATTCAGTCTCATCTGAAAGTTGTAAATTCTTGGTTATCTTCACGAACCCTGGCTAACAAGTTGAATCAGCAATCCAATATTGGGTTTAATTATTTATGTACCAAATACCTAACTAATCACACAGAATTACATATACAAAGAATGAATTATACCTCGATTACAAATTACGTCATAAAGGAAAACGTCCCTAGCGGGCGGAACAGATATGACAGCTTGTTCCACAAAACAAAAGGGTCTGGGTTTGAGTGAAAGAGCGGGAAGACTGAGTATCAAAGGAAGAAGCTGTGCTATCATAAATACAGTATCTTATGCATTCTAAATTACCGCCCATTTGGAAAAGGAAAATGCAATAAATATTTACTCTGAGCTGCGCTTCGGTAGGTTGGTGGTAGATGGAAGGCCGTGTTGCCCAACCTAGTCCTTTGTCCTTTGAAGAATGTCTCTGCTGGTAAATTGGATAAGTTGTAGTAACGTCATTGTGTGGTAGATGGGATACTCTGTCTGTTCCTTCCTAACCTGCGTTTGCAGCTGCTGTTGCTAACTCAACGGCTAGGAGGTATCACTTCTGTAGTGAATAAGAGTTCAAAGTTCATACCATTCACAACCAAAGCTCACGATGATGTTGGCTTCGTTCTGTAGTTATTATCTGAACCATCCTGACATCGGACCGTCGTCCTCACATCCTCGGAACAGGAGGTTATATTGTCGTCAAGGCTTTATATAGGTAGGGAGAGGAGGGCGTGTTTGAAAAGTTTTATAGCCCATGTCCCTTCACAGGGGCGGGCCACTGATTGAGCATGAAAACCCAAATCTCACATTTTAGAAGCTAAAATCACATTTCATCGCATCACGAATACTTTCATATTCAAACATTTAAATTGAACAACAATTCCATGTGAATCCGATAACTCTGATGTGTAGACTTTCCACTGTAGTGTTTGTCATCTTATCATTGATGAGAATGTATCAGATGACAACCGAACTGACATGACATTCCTTAAGTACCACCGCATATGTTCAATTGGTCGGATTACCAGAATATAGTTCATTTCCCGCCACCTTCTGATGTTACCAGAATCTCTATGTTAACCAAGGGGTTTGTAAATGTAACATCAGTAGGGTAGAGAGAGGAAAAAGGGGGGAAGAGGTATTTATGACTGTCATAAATCTACCCCCAGGCCAACGTCATGACACTACCTTGTTGATAGCGTTGATAAGAAGGCAGAGCTTTGCTTTATTATGGACAGACCTATCCCAATCTAAGCTACTGTTGTATCAGTAGCTAAGAATATGTTTTGACCATGACAGAAGTTTAGTCTCAACTTGTTACATTTGCACATTATTCATTACAAGATTTAGTTGAGGTTTAGGGTTTAGTGTTTTAATATTATGTCCCAAATACAATGCCTTTAGTTTTTGAAATTAATGAATTTAGGACTAACTTATTTCATGCCACCCATTCTGAAACTGACTGCAGCTCTTAAGTGTTGCAGTTATATCACCTGCTGTGGTAGCTGATGTGTATAGTGTTGAGTCATCAGCAAAGATACACCGAAAGGTGTATCAACAAATACCATTTCTACAAAAGCCAGCCTTTCTTTCTCTGTCCACTACTGTATTCCCATACCTCATATTGAAAAATGAGCTGACATAAAAAAAAGTGTGATAAACCCTACAGTTTTTCTTTTGACTGCATTCTGGAAAATGTAAATAATTAAGCTACATATGCTATTGAAACATGTGCTCTTAGAGAATGAAACAGAAGTTTACAGAACTGCATCTGAAAGTTAAATCCTTTAATATTCCAAATCAAAAGTAGAAGTAGACTATTTCTCAATTAGCCTAATATTAGAATGAGTGTTCAAATTCTTCTTATTTTCTTCTAAGGATATAACACACACACATTTTTCAACAATAACTTCTGTAGTTAGACCTGCACTGTAGCATTGCTTTTGGCTGATACTGCTGCTTTACTTGTTTCCAATAGAATGTTACTTTGAAATAAACAAAGTAAGAACGGACCGAGATGAAGAGGTCAAGGCGAGAGCATTTACTCCGCCCATAATATGTCTGCGTGAGATAAGCCCATTTTTTTCAAATTACTTGAGGATTACGATCGAATAGAAGTTTCGTAATGTTTAAGCTTTTACAAATGTACTGATATAAGTGGATGCATGTGGCATTCCGGAAACTTTGAGAAAAATGCAGTTTATTTGTGCGTGGTGTTCACACGCGTACCTCCTCTGTCATTGGCTAGAATGGTCCCACCTGATCTTGCCTGTCTTCAATCGTTGAGCACATGTATTTCCATTGATAGAGTGGTCACTCGGCTCTCTTGTCAATATAATAAATACTCTTTGCTTTAGGTCATGTGTATGAGTGGGCTCGTCTTCAAATGACCCGCCTAGTTCCTGTTGAAATTCTAAAGGTGATTGGCTACGCTCTGTGAGGGTGGATTTCACTGACGCATTCCGTTTGGAACAATAAATAGAGCGAACAAGGCTCCTTCCAGTTCACAAGTCTGAGAAGACGCATGAAGAAGTTCTTGCTTCAACAGTGATTGAACGGAACTCCTCTGCCTTCGTCCCGCGTTATCGAACATTCCGGGTTGATAACATATCACTGACTTGAACTATAATAGCAAAATAGTCTAAGAAACTCTATTTTTGTACTTTTCATTTCGATATAAAATAAAATCTGACGAGATGGAGTCTCAGATCCGCCAGAACTATCACCACGATTGCGAAGCTGCCATCAACCGGATGATCAACTTGGAGATGTTTGCCTCCTACACCTACACCTCAATGGTAAGGGGTCTACCAAGATGACCGTTCTGTTGATCTACCTGTGTTATTATGCCTGGGCCTAAATGTCTTTTCACTTTACTTTTCTGTATGCCTAGACAATTAATAGCCAATCTCAACTCCGTGAAGTACATTTGAGTTTTACTTGGCTAGGCCATTAAGAGCCTTCGGGTAGATCTAGCATTCAAATGAAGTTGGAAATCTATCCTACCTTGGTCAGAGCGCGTAACAACTCATTGACAGGTTAAATGTCAGGTTATCAAGTAGACAACGGACTAGACTAGACTGATTCATCCCTATCATCAAGCTTAGTTGCCACAACAACAGAAAAAGAGAAAAAATATGACAGCATTCTAACTACAATGTTTGTTTATCCACCCAGGCTTTCTATTTCTCCCGTGACGATGTGGCGCTGCGTGGCTTCGCGCATTTCTTCAAGGAGAACAGCGATGAGGAGCGGGAGCACGCCGACAAGCTACTCTCCTTCCAGAACAAGAGAGGTGGACGCATTTTACTCCAAGACATCAAGGTGAGCACCTGAGCATCGAACACATTTAGATTGTAGACTGATAGAAAATGTCTTTACTCCATGGAGTGTCCAGCGTTAAGTTGATCTAGAGAACCTGGAGTATTGCTAAACATACTGCCTCTAACCACTGAACTGAAACAGTGTGAGGGATGTAACACTGTTCACTTTATCCAAACCTTAACGTTTGCTAGTAGTCCCTAACCCTCCTGTGTTCACTCTGGCCTGTGTAGAAGCCAGAACGTGATGAGTGGGGCAATGGGCTGGAGGCCATGCAGTGTGCTCTGCAGCTGGAGAAGAATGTGAACCAGGCCCTGCTGGACCTGCACAAGATTGCCTCTGACAAGGTTGACCCCCATGTAAGTTATGGTGGAACCACATGTATGTATCACATAGAATACAGGTACTGTCCTAGGAGATGATAACTAATGACACAGGATTGTGTGACCTGCTTCACGCACAATGCAGCTAATACGTAAGGGGCCGCTGCTTGTCTAGTGGTTAGATTGTTGGGCCAGTAACAAAGGTCAGCTAGGGGATTCAATGCAGCAACAAGGTAAAACTATTCTGCCCCTGAACAAGGCAGTTAACCCACTGTTCCACGTTAGGATGTCATTGTAAATAAGTGTTTGTTAACGGACTTCGCTAGTTAAAAATGTTTACTGCAGACACCTCATCTGTCCTTATGCCATTACCACCAGGCTCTTGTGTGTTACTGTATCTACAATAGTCTGTATTCATTTTCTTTTCTGACCTGTGTTTTCCCTCTAGCTGTGTGACTTCCTGGAGACCCATTACCTGAATGAGCAGGTGGAGGCCATTAAGAAGCTGGGAGACCACATCACCAACCTCACCAAGATGGATGCTGTCAAAAACAAGATGGCAGAGTACCTGTTTGACAAGCACACCCTGGGAGGCCAGAGCTAAACCACTTCCATCCCCAGGCTACGGCCTCCAGCCTCAGACCAGGACTCCTGGCTTCTCTGATAGATCCTACTGGCTTTGCATTTATAGGGAGGGGAGTATTAAACTGGTGCAGTGCAACACAGCTGTAACATTGAGGTGTTTATGTTGACAACCCTACTGTATTGGAGGCAAGGCATCTTGTAAAACAATAAAACATTTCACTTAGGTTTTTGTTGGGATTTTCTAAGTGTTGCCCTGTAATGATGTTTCAGTCTATTCCGGTTCTTTGCTCTTTTACTGAGCATCTTCATACCAGTGATAAATACTGACAATTGTAGACCTACTAGTGGCTGAGGGTCATAACAATAGGAGAAGTTTAATAAAGGACGTTACCTCTCACCACAGAGGGTGTCATTTACCGTATCTGGTAATAGTGCCATGTAAATTAAGAGCAGAAATTGTCAACTCTAGGGCCATAGGATTGAAATGGTTACCTACAATTGATTTATACATTTTACGCTGTGGATCACAAGTTTATTAGACAGCCTAGCGGTCAATCAAACCTGTTAACCAGCTGTTATGGTGCTTTTTTATGGAGTTTTGCTATTACTGACACGAAATTAATCTTTCTATTTATTTCAGTTGGTAATGCCCAATTGTTCCCCTACATCAAAGAACTGAATGCTCCAAATAGTAATGAGTCTTCAAGCCTCTCATTCACCATAAGGGGCTTATTGGAGCTGTCATATGGTCGCAGAGCTACTGGTAATTTACTGAATATGTTCATTTTGGTAATTGACAGGCAGGCTTAACTTTAACTGGAAGAGATTGATCGACATTGTAAATGTGTCCATATAGTACATGAGTTTAAAGTAGACCACTTGGTTAATGGGGAAAATAGCCTAATGAGAAGTGTCTAATCAGCAATTGCATTTTCAATAATTGCTACTTTTCACAACTGTCACCAACATTTACAACTAAGAAGTATTGACATGGTAAAATTGAGTACATTTTTATGGTAATGGTATTCACTAAGTTGGTTAATATTTAGGGTAAAGTTTCACAACTGTCATTCTATTTGAAAACATATTTGACATGAAAAGGCAATACAGAGGGCCAGAGTTTTGGGATATTCTGACATACCCCAAAAGGCCTTGAGATGGCATCTGATTAAATTGCATAATCTTTAATTTACCAACAATTGTATTTATGGATCCCTATTAGCTGATGTCAAGGCAGCAGTTACTCTTCATGGGGTCTGGCAAATTAAAGGCAGTTCTATACAATAAAACTAACCTTTCATTACAAAACAGATTTCACAACACATTAAGATTTGCCCTCAGGCCACTACTCTACTACCATATCTACAACACAAAATCCATGTGTGTCTATAGTGCAAATGTGTCTCTTCACTGTCCCATAAATTGTATTTTTATCTAATTTTAAATCTTATTTTACTGCTTGCATGAGTTACTTGATGTGGAATAGCAGCCATGTCATGGCTCTCTGTAGTACTGTGCACCTCCCATAGTCTGTCCTGGACTTGGGGACAGTGAAGAGACCTGGTGGCATGTCTTGTGGAGTATGCATTGGTGTCTGAGTTGTGTGCTCGTAGTTTAAACTGACAGCTGGGTGCATTCAACATGTCAATAATTCTCACAAATACAAGTAGTGATGAAGTAAATCTCTACTTTGAGCCATGAGAGATTGATATTTATAATATTAATGTAAGCTCTCTGTGTACATTTAAGGGTGAGTCGTGCTGCCCAGTTCTTGGCCAATTGTAATTTTCCTAAGTCGTTTTTGGCACCTGACCACATGACTGGAGAGTAGTCCAGGTGCGACAAAACAAGGGCCTGTAGAACCTTCTGTCGTGTCTTTGGATATGCCATATTAAGTGATATGACATGCTATTCTATAAAATAATTTCTCCGTAATTAATATTACCTGATTGAGCTAATCATGTAAATGTAATTAACTAGGGAGTCGGGGCACCACAAAATAATATTTTTGAGCTGTTTCTTCCGAATAAACTCTTAAAGAACTAGTAATATTTTACATCAATATAGCAGTCAATATTAATCGTCACCTTAATTCAGTCTCATCTGAAAGTTGTAAATTCTTGGTTATCTTCACGAACCCTGGCTAACAAGTTGAATCAGCAATCCAATATTGGGTTTAATTATTTATGTACCAAATACCAAACTAATCACACAGAATTACATATACAAAGAATGAATTATACCTCGATTACAAATTACGTCATAAAGGAAAACGTCCCTAGCGGGCGGAACAGATATGACAGCTTGTTCCACAAAACAAAAGGGTCTGGGTTTGAGTGAAAGAGCGGGAAGACTGAGTATCAAAGGAAGAAGCTGTGCTATCATAAATACAGTATCTTATGCATTCTAAATTACCGCCCATTTGGAAAAGGAAAATGCAATAAATATTTACTCTGAGCTGCGCTTCGGTAGGTTGGTGGTAGATGGAAGGCCGTGTTGCCCAACCTAGTCCTTTGTCCTTTGAAGAATGTCTCTGCTGGTAAATTGGATAAGTTGTAGTAACGTCATTGTGTGGTAGATGGGATACTCTGTCTGTTCCTTCCTAACCTGCGTTTGCAGCTGCTGTTGCTAACTCAACGGCTAGGAGGTATCACTTCTGTAGTGAATAAGAGTTCAAAGTTCATACCATTCACAACCAAAGCTCACGATGATGTTGGCTTCGTTCTGTAGTTATTATCTGAACCATCCTGACATCGGACCGTCGTCCTCACATCCTCGGAACAGGAGGTTATATTGTCGTCAAGGCTTTATATAGGTAGGGAGAGGAGGGCGTGTTTGAAAAGTTTTATAGCCCATGTCCCTTCACAGGGGCGGGCCACTGATTGAGCATGAAAACCCAAATCTCACATTTTAGAAGCTAAAATCACATTTCATCGCATCACGAATACTTTCATATTCAAACATTTAAATTGAACAACAATTCCATGTGAATCCGATAACTCTGATGTGTAGACTTTCCACTGTAGTGTTTGTCATCTTATCATTGATGAGAATGTATCAGATGACAACCGAACTGACATGACATTCCTTAAGTACCACCGCATATGTTCAATTGGTCGGATTACCAGAATATAGTTCATTTCCCGCCACCTTCTGATGTTACCAGAATCTCTATGTTAACCAAGGGGTTTGTAAATGTAACATCAGTAGGGTAGAGAGAGGAAAAAGGGGGGAAGAGGTATTTATGACTGTCATAAATCTACCCCCAGGCCAACGTCATGACACTACCTTGTTGATAGCGTTGATAAGAAGGCAGAGCTTTGCTTTATTATGGACAGACCTATCCCAATCTAAGCTACTGTTGTATCAGTAGCTAAGAATATGTTTTGACCATGACAGAAGTTTAGTCTCAACTTGTTACATTTGCACATTATTCATTACAAGATTTAGTTGAGGTTTAGGGTTTAGTGTTTTAATATTATGTCCCAAATACAATGCCTTTAGTTTTTGAAATTAATGAATTTAGGACTAACTTATTTCATGCCACCCATTCTGAAACTGACTGCAGCTCTTAAGTGTTGCAGTTATATCACCTGCTGTGGTAGCTGATGTGTATAGTGTTGAGTCATCAGCAAAGATACACCGAAAGGTGTATCAACAAATACCATTTCTACAAAAGCCAGCCTTTCTTTCTCTGTCCACTACTGTATTCCCATACCTCATATTGAAAAATGAGCTGACATAAAAAAAAGTGTGATAAACCCTACAGTTTTTCTTTTGACTGCATTCTGGAAAATGTAAATAATTAAGCTACATATGCTATTGAAACATGTGCTCTTAGAGAATGAAACAGAAGTTTACAGAACTGCATCTGAAAGTTAAATTCCTTTAATATTCCAAATCAAAAGTAGAAGTAGACTATTTCTCAATTAGCCTAATATTAGAATGAGTGTTCAAATTCTTCTTATTTTCTTCTAAGGATATAACACACACACATTTTTCAACAATAACTTCTGTAGTTAGACCTGCACTGTAGCATTGCTTTTGGCTGATACTGCTGCTTTAGTTGTTTCCAATAGAATGTTACTTTGAAATAAACAAAGTAAGAACGGACCGAGATGAAGAGGTCAAGGCGAGAGCATTTACTCCGCCCATAATATGTCTGCGTGAGATAAGCCCATTTTTTTCAAATTACTTGAGGATTACGATCGAATAGAAGTTTCGTAATGTTTAAGCTCTTACAAATGTACTGATATAAGTGGATGCATGTGGCATTCCGGAAACTTTGAGAAAAATGCAGTTTATTTGTGCGTGGTGTTCACACGCGTACCTCCTCTGTCATTGGCTAGAATGGTCCCACCTGATCTTGCCTGTCTTCAATCGTTGAGCACATGTATTTCCATTGATAGAGTGGTCATTCGGCTCTCTTGTCAATATAATAAATACTCTTTGCTTTAGGTCATGTGTATGAGTGGGCTCGTCTTCAAATGACCCGCCTAGTTCCTGTTGAAATTCTAAAGGTGATTGGCTACGCTCTGTGAGGGTGGATTTCACCGACGCATTCCGTTTGGAACAATAAATAGAGCGAACAAGGCTCCTTCCAGTTCACAAGTCTGAGAAGACGCATGAAGAAGTTCTTGCTTCAACAGTGATTGAACGGAACTCCTCTGCCTTCGTCCCGCGTTATCGAACATTCCGGGTTGATAACATATCACTGACTTGAACTATAATAGCAAAATAGTCTAAGAAACTCTATTTTTGTACTTTTCATTTCGATATAAAATTAAATCTGACGAGATGGAGTCTCAGATCCGCCAGAACTATCACCACGATTGCGAAGCTGCCATCAACCGGATGATCAACTTGGAGATGTTTGCCTCCTACACCTACACCTCAATGGTAAGGGGTCTACCAAGATGACCGTTCTGTTGATCTACCTGTGTTATTATGCCTGGGCCTAAATGTCTTTTCACTTTACTTTTCTGTATGCCTAGACAATTAATAGCCAATCTCAACTCCGTGAAGTACATTTGAGTTTTACTTGGCTAGGCCATTAAGAGCCTTCGGGTAGATCTAGCATTCAAATGAAGTTGGAAATCTATCCTACCTTGGTCAGAGCGCGTAACAACTCATTGACAGGTTAAATGTCAGGTTATCAAGTAGACAACGGACTAGACTAGACTGATTCATCCCTATCATCAAGCTTAGTTGCCACAACAACAGAAAAAGAGAAAAAATATGACAGCATTCTAACTACAATGTTTGTTTATCCACCCAGGCTTTCTATTTCTCCCGTGACGATGTGGCGCTGCGTGGCTTCGCGCATTTCTTCAAGGAGAACAGCGATGAGGAGCGGGAGCACGCCGACAAGCTACTCTCCTTCCAGAACAAGAGAGGTGGACGCATTTTACTCCAAGACATCAAGGTGAGCACCTGAGCATCGAACACATTTAGATTGTAGACTGATAGAAAATGTCTTTACTCCATGGAGTGTCCAGCGTTAAGTTGATCTAGAGAACCTGGAGTATTGCTAAACATACTGCCTCTAACCACTGAACTGAAACAGTGTGAGGGATGTAACACTGTTCACTTTATCCAAACCTTAACGTTTGCTAGTAGTCCCTAACCCTCCTGTGTTCACTCTGGCCTGTGTAGAAGCCAGAACGTGATGAGTGGGGCAATGGGCTGGAGGCCATGCAGTGTGCTCTGCAGCTGGAGAAGAATGTGAACCAGGCCCTGCTGGACCTGCACAAGATTGCCTCTGACAAGGTTGACCCCCATGTAAGTTATGGTGGAACCACATGTATGTATCACATAGAATACAGGTACTGTCCTAGGAGATGATAACTAATGACACAGGATTGTGTGACCTGCTTCACGCACAATGCAGCTAATACGTAAGGGGCCGCTGCTTGTCTAGTGGTTAGATTGTTGGGCCAGTAACAAAGGTCAGCTAGGGGATTCAATGCAGCAACAAGGTAAAACTATTCTGCCCCTGAACAAGGCAGTTAACCCACTGTTCCACGTTAGGATGTCATTGTAAATAAGTGTTTGTTAACGGACTTGCCTAGTTAAAAATGTTTACTGCAGACACCTCATCTGTCCTTATGCCATTACCACCAGGCTCTTGTGTGTTACTGTATCTACAATAGTCTGTATTCATTTTCTTTTCTGACCTGTGTTTTCCCTCTAGCTGTGTGACTTCCTGGAGACCCATTACCTGAATGAGCAGGTGGAGGCCATTAAGAAGCTGGGAGACCACATCACCAACCTCACCAAGATGGATGCTGTCAAAAACAAGATGGCAGAGTACCTGTTTGACAAGCACACCCTGGGAGGCCAGAGCTAAACCACTTCCATCCCCAGGCTACGGCCTCCAGCCTCAGACCAGGACTCCTGGCTTCTCTGATAGATCCTACTGGCTTTGCATTTATAGGGAGGGGAGTATTAAACTGGTGCAGTGCAACACAGCTGTAACATTGAGGTGTTTATGTTGACAACCCTACTGTATTGGAGGCAAGGCATCTTGTAAAACAATAAAACATTTCACTTAGGTTTTTGTTGGGATTTTCTAAGTGTTGCCCTGTAATGATGTTTCAGTCTATTCCGGTTCTTTGCTCTTTTACTGAGCATCTTCATACCAGTGATAAATACTGACAATTGTAGACCTACTAGTGGCTGAGGGTCATAACAATAGGAGAAGTTTAATAAAGGACGTTACCTCTCACCACAGAGGGTGTCATTTACCGTATCTGGTAATAGTGCCATGTAAATTAAGAGCAGAAATTGTCAACTCTAGGGCCATAGGATTGAAATGGTTACCTACAATTGATTTATACATTTTACGCTGTGGATCACAAGTTTATTAGACAGCCTAGCGGTCAATCAAACCTGTTAACCAGCTGTTATGGTGCTTTTTTATGGAGTTTTGCTATTACTGACACGAAATTAATCTTTCTATTTATTTCAGTTGGTAATGCCCAATTGTTCCCCTACATCAAAGAACTGAATGCTCCAAATAGTAATGAGTCTTCAAGCCTCTCATTCACCATAAGGGGCTTATTGGAGCTGTCATATGGTCGCAGAGCTACTGGTAATTTACTGAATATGTTCATTTTGGTAATTGACAGGCAGGCTTAACTTTAACTGGAAGAGATTGATCGACATTGTAAATGTGTCCATATAGTACATGAGTTTAAAGTAGACCACTTGGTTAATGGGGAAAATAGCCTAATGAGAAGTGTCTAATCAGCAATTGCATTTTCAATAATTGCTACTTTTCACAACTGTCACCAACATTTACAACTAAGAAGTATTGACATGGTAAAATTGAGTACATTTTTATGGTAATGGTATTCACTAAGTTGGTTAATATTTAGGGTAAAGTTTCACAACTGTCATTCTATTTGAAAACATATTTGACATGAAAAGGCAATACAGAGGGCCAGAGTTTTGGGATATTCTGACATACCCCAAAAGGCCTTGAGATGGCATCTGATTAAATTGCATAATCTTTAATTTACCAACAATTGTATTTATGGATCCCTATTAGCTGATGTCAAGGCAGCAGTTACTCTTCATGGGGTCTGGCAAATTAAAGGCAGTTCTATACAATAAAACTAACCTTTCATTACAAAACAGATTTCACAACACATTAAGATTTGCCCTCAGGCCACTACTCTACTACCATATCTACAACACAAAATCCATGTGTGTCTATAGTGCAAATGTGTCTCTTCACTGTCCCATAAATTGTATTTTTATCTAATTTTAAATCTTATTTTACTGCTTGCATGAGTTACTTGATGTGGAATAGCAGCCATGTCATGGCTCTCTGTAGTACTGTGCACCTCCCATAGTCTGTCCTGGACTTGGGGACAGTGAAGAGACCTGGTGGCATGTCTTGTGGAGTATGCATTGGTGTCTGAGTTGTGTGCTCGTAGTTTAAACTGACAGCTGGGTGCATTCAACATGTCAATAATTCTCACAAATACAAGTAGTGATGAAGTAAATCTCTACTTTGAGCCATGAGAGATTGATATTTATAATATTAATGTAAGCTCTCTGTGTACATTTAAGGGTGAGTCGTGCTGCCCAGTTCTTGGCCAATTGTAATTTTCCTAAGTCGTTTTTGGCACCTGACCACATGACTGGAGAGTAGTCCAGGTGCGACAAAACAAGGGCCTGTAGAACCTTCTGTCGTGTCTTTGGATATGCCATATTAAGTGATATGACATGCTATTCTATAAAATAATTTCTCCGTAATTAATATTACCTGATTGAGCTAATCATGTAAATGTAATTAACTAGGGAGTCGGGGCACCACAAAATAATATTTTTGAGCTGTTTCTTCCGAATAAACTCTTAAAGAACTAGTAATATTTTACATCAATATAGCAGTCAATATTAATCGTCACCTTAATTCAGTCTCATCTGAAAGTTGTAAATTCTTGGTTATCTTCACGAACCCTGGCTAACAAGTTGAATCAGCAATCCAATATTGGGTTTAATTATTTATGTACCAAATACCTAACTAATCACACAGAATTACATATACAAAGAATGAATTATACCTCGATTACAAATTACGTCATAAAGGAAAACGTCCCTAGCGGGCGGAACAGATATGACAGCTTGTTCCACAAAACAAAAGGGTCTGGGTTTGAGTGAAAGAGCGGGAAGACTGAGTATCAAAGGAAGAAGCTGTGCTATCATAAATACAGTATCTTATGCATTCTAAATTACCGCCCATTTGGAAAAGGAAAATGCAATAAATATTTACTCTGAGCTGCGCTTCGGTAGGTTGGTGGTAGATGGAAGGCCGTGTTGCCCAACCTAGTCCTTTGTCCTTTGAAGAATGTCTCTGCTGGTAAATTGGATAAGTTGTAGTAACGTCATTGTGTGGTAGATGGGATACTCTGTCTGTTCCTTCCTAACCTGCGTTTGCAGCTGCTGTTGCTAACTCAACGGCTAGGAGGTATCACTTCTGTAGTGAATAAGAGTTCAAAGTTCATACCATTCACAACCAAAGCTCACGATGATGTTGGCTTCGTTCTGTAGTTATTATCTGAACCATCCTGACATCGGACCGTCGTCCTCACATCCTCGGAACAGGAGGTTATATTGTCGTCAAGGCTTTATATAGGTAGGGAGAGGAGGGCGTGTTTGAAAAGTTTTATAGCCCATGTCCCTTCACAGGGGCGGGCCACTGATTGAGCATGAAAACCCAAATCTCACATTTTAGAAGCTAAAATCACATTTCATCGCATCACGAATACTTTCATATTCAAACATTTAAATTGAACAACAATTCCATGTGAATCCGATAACTCTGATGTGTAGACTTTCCACTGTAGTGTTTGTCATCTTATCATTGATGAGAATGTATCAGATGACAACCGAACTGACATGACATTCCTTAAGTACCACCGCATATGTTCAATTGGTCGGATTACCAGAATATAGTTAATTTCCCGCCACCTTCTGATGTTACCAGAATCTCTATGTTAACCAAGGGGTTTGTAAATGTAACATCAGTAGGGTAGAGAGAGGAAAAAGGGGGGAAGAGGTATTTATGACTGTCATAAATCTACCCCCAGGCCAACGTCATGACACTACCTTGTTGATAGCGTTGATAAGAAGGCAGAGCTTTGCTTTATTATGGACAGACCTATCCCAATCTAAGCTACTGTTGTATCAGTAGCTAAGAATATGTTTTGACCATGACAGAAGTTTAGTCTCAACTTGTTACATTTGCACATTATTCATTACAAGATTTAGTTGAGGTTTAGGGTTTAGTGTTTTAATATTATGTCCCAAATACAATGCCTTTAGTTTTTGAAATTAATGAATTTAGGACTAACTTATTTCATGCCACCCATTCTGAAACTGACTGCAGCTCTTAAGTGTTGCAGTTATATCACCTGCTGTGGTAGCTGATGTGTATAGTGTTGAGTCATCAGCAAAGATACACCGAAAGGTGTATCAACAAATACCATTTCTACAAAAGCCAGCCTTTCTTTCTCTGTCCACTACTGTATTCCCATACCTCATATTGAAAAATGAGCTGACATAAAAAAAAGTGTGATAAACCCTACAGTTTTTCTTTTGACTGCATTCTGGAAAATGTAAATAATTAAGCTACATATGCTATTGAAACATGTGCTCTTAGAGAATGAAACAGAAGTTTACAGAACTGCATCTGAAAGTTAAATCCTTTAATATTCCAAATCAAAAGTAGAAGTAGACTATTTCTCAATTAGCCTAATATTAGAATGAGTGTTCAAATTCTTCTTATTTTCTTCTAAGGATATAACACACACACATTTTTCAACAATAACTTCTGTAGTTAGACCTGCACTGTAGCATTGCTTTTGGCTGATACTGCTGCTTTACTTGTTTCCAATAGAATGTTACTTTGAAATAAACAAAGTAAGAACGGACCGAGATGAAGAGGTCAAGGCGAGAGCATTTACTCCGCCCATAATATGTCTGCGTGAGATAAGCCCATTTTTTTCAAATTACTTGAGGATTACGATCGAATAGAAGTTTCGTAATGTTTAAGCTTTTACAAATGTACTGATATAAGTGGATGCATGTGGCATTCCGGAAACTTTGAGAAAAATGCAGTTTATTTGTGCGTGGTGTTCACACGCGTACCTCCTCTGTCATTGGCTAGAATGGTCCCACCTGATCTTGCCTGTCTTCAATCGTTGAGCACATGTATTTCCATTGATAGAGTGGTCACTCGGCTCTCTTGTCAATATAATAAATACTCTTTGCTTTAGGTCATGTGTATGAGTGGGCTCGTCTTCAAATGACCCGCCTAGTTCCTGTTGAAATTCTAAAGGTGATTGGCTACGCTCTGTGAGGGTGGATTTCACCGACGCATTCCGTTTGGAACAATAAATAGAGCGAACAAGGCTCCTTCCAGTTCACAAGTCTGAGAAGACGCATGAAGAAGTTCTTGCTTCAACAGTGATTGAACGGAACTCCTCTGCCTTCGTCCCGCGTTATCGAACATTCCGGGTTGATAACATATCACTGACTTGAACTATAATAGCAAAATAGTCTAAGAAACTCTATTTTTGTACTTTTCATTTCGATATAAAATAAAATCTGACGAGATGGAGTCTCAGATCCGCCAGAACTATCACCACGATTGCGAAGCTGCCATCAACCGGATGATCAACTTGGAGATGTTTGCCTCCTACACCTACACCTCAATGGTAAGGGGTCTACCAAGATGACCGTTCTGTTGATCTACCTGTGTTATTATGCCTGGGCCTAAATGTCTTTTCACTTTACTTTTCTGTATGCCTAGACAATTAATAGCCAATCTCAACTCCGTGAAGTACATTTGAGTTTTACTTGGCTAGGCCATTAAGAGCCTTCGGGTAGATCTAGCATTCAAATGAAGTTGGAAATCTATCCTACCTTGGTCAGAGCGCGTAACAACTCATTGACAGGTTAAATGTCAGGTTATCAAGTAGACAACGGACTAGACTAGACTGATTCATCCCTATCATCAAGCTTAGTTGCCACAACAACAGAAAAAGAGAAAAAATATGACAGCATTCTAACTACAATGTTTGTTTATCCACCCAGGCTTTCTATTTCTCCCGTGACGATGTGGCGCTGCGTGGCTTCGCGCATTTCTTCAAGGAGAACAGCGATGAGGAGCGGGAGCACGCCGACAAGCTACTCTCCTTCCAGAACAAGAGAGGTGGACGCATTTTACTCCAAGACATCAAGGTGAGCACCTGAGCATCGAACACATTTAGATTGTAGACTGATAGAAAATGTCTTTACTCCATGGAGTGTCCAGCGTTAAGTTGATCTAGAGAACCTGGAGTATTGCTAAACATACTGCCTCTAACCACTGAACTGAAACAGTGTGAGGGATGTAACACTGTTCACTTTATCCAAACCTTAACGTTTGCTAGTAGTCCCTAACCCTCCTGTGTTCACTCTGGCCTGTGTAGAAGCCAGAACGTGATGAGTGGGGCAATGGGCTGGAGGCCATGCAGTGTGCTCTGCAGCTGGAGAAGAATGTGAACCAGGCCCTGCTGGACCTGCACAAGATTGCCTCTGACAAGGTTGACCCCCATGTAAGTTATGGTGGAACCACATGTATGTATCACATAGAATACAGGTACTGTCCTAGGAGATGATAACTAATGACACAGGATTGTGTGACCTGCTTCACGCACAATGCAGCTAATACGTAAGGGGCCGCTGCTTGTCTAGTGGTTAGATTGTTGGGCCAGTAACAAAGGTCAGCTAGGGGATTCAATGCAGCAACAAGGTAAAACTATTCTGCCCCTGAACAAGGCAGTTAACCCACTGTTCCACGTTAGGATGTCATTGTAAATAAGTGTTTGTTAACGGACTTGCCTAGTTAAAAATGTTTACTGCAGACACCTCATCTGTCCTTATGCCATTACCACCAGGCTCTTGTGTGTTACTGTATCTACAATAGTCTGTATTCATTTTCTTTTCTGACCTGTGTTTTCCCTCTAGCTGTGTGACTTCCTGGAGACCCATTACCTGAATGAGCAGGTGGAGGCCATTAAGAAGCTGGGAGACCACATCACCAACCTCACCAAGATGGATGCTGTCAAAAACAAGATGGCAGAGTACCTGTTTGACAAGCACACCCTGGGAGGCCAGAGCTAAACCACTTCCATCCCCAGGCTACGGCCTCCAGCCTCAGACCAGGACTCCTGGCTTCTCTGATAGATCCTACTGGCTTTGCATTTATAGGGAGGGGAGTATTAAACTGGTGCAGTGCAACACAGCTGTAACATTGAGGTGTTTATGTTGACAACCCTACTGTATTGGAGGCAAGGCATCTTGTAAAACAATAAAACATTTCACTTAGGTTTTTGTTGGGATTTTCTAAGTGTTGCCCTGTAATGATGTTTCAGTCTATTCCGGTTCTTTGCTCTTTTACTGAGCATCTTCATACCAGTGATAAATACTGACAATTGTAGACCTACTAGTGGCTGAGGGTCATAACAATAGGAGAAGTTTAATAAAGGACGTTACCTCTCACCACAGAGGGTGTCATTTACCGTATCTGGTAATAGTGCCATGTAAATTAAGAGCAGAAATTGTCAACTCTAGGGCCATAGGATTGAAATGGTTACCTACAATTGATTTATACATTTTACGCTGTGGATCACAAGTTTATTAGACAGCCTAGCGGTCAATCAAACCTGTTAACCAGCTGTTATGGTGCTTTTTTATGGAGTTTTGCTATTACTGACACGAAATTAATCTTTCTATTTATTTCAGTTGGTAATGCCCAATTGTTCCCCTACATCAAAGAACTGAATGCTCCAAATAGTAATGAGTCTTCAAGCCTCTCATTCACCATAAGGGGCTTATTGGAGCTGTCATATGGTCGCAGAGCTACTGGTAATTTACTGAATATGTTCATTTTGGTAATTGACAGGCAGGCTTAACTTTAACTGGAAGAGATTGATCGACATTGTAAATGTGTCCATATAGTACATGAGTTTAAAGTAGACCACTTGGTTAATGGGGAAAATAGCCTAATGAGAAGTGTCTAATCAGCAATTGCATTTTCAATAATTGCTACTTTTCACAACTGTCACCAACATTTACAACTAAGAAGTATTGACATGGTAAAATTGAGTACATTTTTATGGTAATGGTATTCACTAAGTTGGTTAATATTTAGGGTAAAGTTTCACAACTGTCATTCTATTTGAAAACATATTTGACATGAAAAGGCAATACAGAGGGCCAGAGTTTTGGGATATTCTGACATACCCCAAAAGGCCTTGAGATGGCATCTGATTAAATTGCATAATCTTTAATTTACCAACAATTGTATTTATGGATCCCTATTAGCTGATGTCAAGGCAGCAGTTACTCTTCATGGGGTCTGGCAAATTAAAGGCAGTTCTATACAATAAAACTAACCTTTCATTACAAAACAGATTTCACAACACATTAAGATTTGCCCTCAGGCCACTATACCATATCTACAACACAAAATCCATGTGTGTCTATAGTGCAAATGTGTCTCTTCACTGTCCCATAAATTGTATTTTTATCTAATTTTAAATCTTATTTTACTGCTTGCATGAGTTACTTGATGTGGAATAGCAGCCATGTCATGGCTCTCTGTAGTACTGTGCACCTCCCATAGTCTGTCCTGGACTTGGGGACAGTGAAGAGACCTGGTGGCATGTCTTGTGGAGTATGCATTGGTGTCTGAGTTGTGTGCTCGTAGTTTAAACTGACAGCTGGGTGCATTCAACATGTCAATAATTCTCACAAATACAAGTAGTGATGAAGTAAATCTCTACTTTGAGCCATGAGAGATTGATATTTATAATATTAATGTAAGCTCTCTGTGTACATTTAAGGGTGAGTCGTGCTGCCCAGTTCTTGGCCAATTGTAATTTTCCTAAGTCGTTTTTGGCACCTGACCACATGACTGGAGAGTAGTCCAGGTGCGACAAAACAAGGGCCTGTAGAACCTTCTGTCGTGTCTTTGGATATGCCATATTAAGTGATATGACATGCTATTCTATAAAATAATTTCTCCGTAATTAATATTACCTGATTGAGCTAATCATGTAAATGTAATTAACTAGGGAGTCGGGGCACCACAAAATAATATTTTTGAGCTGTTTCTTCCGAATAAACTCTTAAAGAACTAGTAATATTTTACATCAATATAGCAGTCAATATTAATCGTCACCTTAATTCAGTCTCATCTGAAAGTTGTAAATTCTTGGTAATCTTCACGAACCCTGGCTAA
This sequence comes from Oncorhynchus mykiss, assembly GCF_013265735.2. Classification (NCBI taxonomy): domain Eukaryota; kingdom Metazoa; phylum Chordata; class Actinopteri; order Salmoniformes; family Salmonidae; genus Oncorhynchus; species Oncorhynchus mykiss. Next base: position 62,456,732 of record NC_048576.1, read on the forward strand.
CAAGTTGAATCAGCAATCCAATATTGGGTTTAATTATTTATGTACCAAATACCTAACTAATCACACAGAATTACATATACAAAGAATGAATTATACCTCGATTACAAATTACGTCATAAAGGAAAACGTCCCTAGCGGGCGGAACAGATATGACAGCTTGTTCCACAAAACAAAAGGGTCTGGGTTTGAGTGAAAGAGCGGGAAGACTGAGTATCAAAGGAAGAAGCTGTGCTATCATAAATACAGTATCTTATGCATTCTAAATTACCGCCCATTTGGAAAAGGAAAATGCAATAAATATTTACTCTGAGCTGCGCTTCGGTAGGTTGGTGGTAGATGGAAGGCCGTGTTGCCCAACCTAGTCCTTTGTCCTTTGAAGAATGTCTCTGCTGGTAAATTGGATAAGTTGTAGTAACGTCATTGTGTGGTAGATGGGATACTCTGTCTGTTCCTTCCTAACCTGCGTTTGCAGCTGCTGTTGCTAACTCAACGGCTAGGAGGTATCACTTCTGTAGTGAATAAGAGTTCAAAGTTCATACCATTCACAACCAAAGCTCACGATGATGTTGGCTTCGTTCTGTAGTTATTATCTGAACCATCCTGACATCGGACCGTCGTCCTCACATCCTCGGAACAGGAGGTTATATTGTCGTCAAGGCTTTATATAGGTAGGGAGAGGAGGGCGTGTTTGAAAAGTTTTATAGCCCATGTCCCTTCACAGGGGCGGGCCACTGATTGAGCATGAAAACCCAAATCTCACATTTTAGAAGCTAAAATCACATTTCATCGCATCACGAATACTTTCATATTCAAACATTTAAATTGAACAACAATTCCATGTGAATCCGATAACTCTGATGTGTAGACTTTCCACTGTAGTGTTTGTCATCTTATCATTGATGAGAATGTATCAGATGACAACCGAACTGACATGACATTCCTTAAGTACCACCGCATATGTTCAATTGGTCGGATTACCAGAATATAGTTAATTTCCCGCCACCTTCTGATGTTACCAGAATCTCTATGTTAACCAAGGGGTTTGTAAATGTAACATCAGTAGGGTAGAGAGAGGAAAAAGGGGGGAAGAGGTATTTATGACTGTCATAAATCTACCCCCAGGCCAACGTCATGACACTACCTTGTTGATAGCGTTGATAAGAAGGCAGAGCTTTGCTTTATTATGGACAGACCTATCCCAATCTAAGCTACTGTTGTATCAGTAGCTAAGAATATGTTTTGACCATGACAGAAGTTTAGTCTCAACTTGTTACATTTGCACATTATTCATTACAAGATTTAGTTGAGGTTTAGGGTTTAGTGTTTTAATATTATGTCCCAAATACAATGCCTTTAGTTTTTGAAATTAATGAATTTAGGACTAACTTATTTCATGCCACCCATTCTGAAACTGACTGCAGCTCTTAAGTGTTGCAGTTATATCACCTGCTGTGGTAGCTGATGTGTATAGTGTTGAGTCATCAGCAAAGATACACCGAAAGGTGTATCAACAAATACCATTTCTACAAAAGCCAGCCTTTCTTTCTCTGTCCACTACTGTATTCCCATACCTCATATTGAAAAATGAGCTGACATAAAAAAAAGTGTGATAAACCCTACAGTTTTTCTTTTGACTGCATTCTGGAAAATGTAAATAATTAAGCTACATATGCTATTGAAACATGTGCTCTTAGAGAATGAAACAGAAGTTTACAGAACTGCATCTGAAAGTTAAATCCTTTAATATTCCAAATCAAAAGTAGAAGTAGACTATTTCTCAATTAGCCTAATATTAGAATGAGTGTTCAAATTCTTCTTATTTTCTTCTAAGGATATAACACACACACATTTTTCAACAATAACTTCTGTAGTTAGACCTGCACTGTAGCATTGCTTTTGGCTGATACTGCTGCTTTACTTGTTTCCAATAGAATGTTACTTTGAAATAAACAAAGTAAGAACGGACCGAGATGAAGAGGTCAAGGCGAGAGCATTTACTCCGCCCATAATATGTCTGCGTGAGATAAGCCCATTTTTTTCAAATTACTTGAGGATTACGATCGAATAGAAGTTTCGTAATGTTTAAGCTTTTACAAATGTACTGATATAAGTGGATGCATGTGGCATTCCGGAAACTTTGAGAAAAATGCAGTTTATTTGTGCGTGGTGTTCACACGCGTACCTCCTCTGTCATTGGCTAGAATGGTCCCACCTGATCTTGCCTGTCTTCAATCGTTGAGCACATGTATTTCCATTGATAGAGTGGTCACTCGGCTCTCTTGTCAATATAATAAATACTCTTTGCTTTAGGTCATGTGTATGAGTGGGCTCGTCTTCAAATGACCCGCCTAGTTCCTGTTGAAATTCTAAAGGTGATTGGCTACGCTCTGTGAGGGTGGATTTCACCGACGCATTCCGTTTGGAACAATAAATAGAGCGAACAAGGCTCCTTCCAGTTCACAAGTCTGAGAAGACGCATGAAGAAGTTCTTGCTTCAACAGTGATTGAACGGAACTCCTCTGCCTTCGTCCCGCGTTATCGAACATTCCGGGTTGATAACATATCACTGACTTGAACTATAATAGCAAAATAGTCTAAGAAACTCTATTTTTGTACTTTTCATTTCGATATAAAATAAAATCTGACGAGATGGAGTCTCAGATCCGCCAGAACTATCACCACGATTGCGAAGCTGCCATCAACCGGATGATCAACTTGGAGATGTTTGCCTCCTACACCTACACCTCAATGGTAAGGGGTCTACCAAGATGACCGTTCTGTTGATCTACCTGTGTTATTATGCCTGGGCCTAAATGTCTTTTCACTTTACTTTTCTGTATGCCTAGACAATTAATAGCCAATCTCAACTCCGTGAAGTACATTTGAGTTTTACTTGGCTAGGCCATTAAGAGCCTTCGGGTAGATCTAGCATTCAAATGAAGTTGGAAATCTATCCTACCTTGGTCAGAGCGCGTAACAACTCATTGACAGGTTAAATGTCAGGTTATCAAGTAGACAACGGACTAGACTAGACTGATTCATCCCTATCATCAAGCTTAGTTGCCACAACAACAGAAAAAGAGAAAAAATATGACAGCATTCTAACTACAATGTTTGTTTATCCACCCAGGCTTTCTATTTCTCCCGTGACGATGTGGCGCTGCGTGGCTTCGCGCATTTCTTCAAGGAGAACAGCGATGAGGAGCGGGAGCACGCCGACAAGCTACTCTCCTTCCAGAACAAGAGAGGTGGACGCATTTTACTCCAAGACATCAAGGTGAGCACCTGAGCATCGAACACATTTAGATTGTAGACTGATAGAAAATGTCTTTACTCCATGGAGTGTCCAGCGTTAAGTTGATCTAGAGAACCTGGAGTATTGCTAAACATACTGCCTCTAACCACTGAACTGAAACAGTGTGAGGGATGTAACACTGTTCACTTTATCCAAACCTTAACGTTTGCTAGTAGTCCCTAACCCTCCTGTGTTCACTCTGGCCTGTGTAGAAGCCAGAACGTGATGAGTGGGGCAATGGGCTGGAGGCCATGCAGTGTGCTCTGCAGCTGGAGAAGAATGTGAACCAGGCCCTGCTGGACCTGCACAAGATTGCCTCTGACAAGGTTGACCCCCATGTAAGTTATGGTGGAACCACATGTATGTATCACATAGAATACAGGTACTGTCCTAGGAGATAACTAATGACACAGGATTGTGTGACCTGCTTCACGCACAATGCAGCTAATACGTAAGGGGCCGCTGCTTGTCTAGTGGTTAGATTGTTGGGCCAGTAACAAAGGTCAGCTAGGGGATTCAATGCAGCAACAAGGTAAAACTATTCTGCCCCTGAACAAGGCAGTTAACCCACTGTTCCACGTTAGGATGTCATTGTAAATAAGTGTTTGTTTAACGGACTTCGCTAGTTAAAAATGTTTACTGCAGACACCTCATCTGTCCTTATGCCATTACCACCAGGCTCTTGTGTGTTACTGTATCTACAATAGTCTGTATTCATTTTCTTTTCTGACCTGTGTTTTCCCTCTAGCTGTGTGACTTCCTGGAGACCCATTACCTGAATGAGCAGGTGGAGGCCATTAAGAAGCTGGGAGACCACATCACCAACCTCACCAAGATGGATGCTGTCAAAAACAAGATGGCAGAGTACCTGTTTGACAAGCACACCCTGGGAGGCCAGAGCTAAACCACTTCCATCCCCAGGCTACGGCCTCCAGCCTCAGACCAGGACTCCTGGCTTCTCTGATAGATCCTACTGGCTTTGCATTTATAGGGAGGGGAGTATTAAACTGGTGCAGTGCAACACAGCTGTAACATTGAGGTGTTTATGTTGACAACCCTACTGTATTGGAGGCAAGGCATCTTGTAAAACAATAAAACATTTCACTTAGGTTTTTGTTGGGATTTTCTAAGTGTTGCCCTGTAATGATGTTTCAGTCTATTCCGGTTCTTTGCTCTTTTACTGAGCATCTTCATACCAGTGATAAATACTGACAATTGTAGACCTACTAGTGGCTGAGGGTCATAACAATAGGAGAAGTTTAATAAAGGACGTTACCTCTCACCACAGAGGGTGTCATTTACCGTATCTGGTAATAGTGCCATGTAAATTAAGAGCAGAAATTGTCAACTCTAGGGCCATAGGATTGAAATGGTTACCTACAATTGATTTATACATTTTACGCTGTGGATCACAAGTTTATTAGACAGCCTAGCGGTCAATCAAACCTGTTAACCAGCTGTTATGGTGCTTTTTTTATGGAGTTTTGCTATTACTGACACGAAATTAATCTTTCTATTTATTTCAGTTGGTAATGCCCAATTGTTCCCCTACATCAAAGAACTGAATGCTCCAAATAGTAATGAGTCTTCAAGCCTCTCATTCACCATAAGGGGCTTATTGGAGCTGTCATATGGTCGCAGAGCTACTGGTACTTTACTGAATATGTTCATTTTGGTAATTGACAGGCAGGCTTAACTTTAACTGGAAGAGATTGATCGACATTGTAAATGTGTCCATATAGTACATGAGTTTAAAGTAGACCACTTGGTTAATGGGGAAAATAGCCTAATGAGAAGTGTCTAATCAGCAATTGCATTTTCAATAATTGCTACTTTTCACAACTGTCACCAACATTTACAACTAAGAAGTATTGACATGGTAAAATTGAGTACATTTTTATGGTAATGGTATTCACTAAGTTGGTTAATATTTAGGGTAAAGTTTCACAACTGTCATTCTATTTGAAAACATATTTGACATGAAAAGGCAATACAGAGGGCCAGAGTTTTGGGATATTCTGACATACCCCAAAAGGCCTTGAGATGGCATCTGATTAAATTGCATAATCTTTAATTTACCAACAATTGTATTTATGGATCCCTATTAGCTGATGTCAAGGCAGCAGTTACTCTTCATGGGGTCTGGCAAATTAAAGGCAGTTCTATACAATAAAACTAACCTTTCATTACAAAACAGATTTCACAACACATTAAGATTTGCCCTCAGGCCACTACTCTACTACCATATCTACAACACAAAATCCATGTGTGTCTATAGTGCAAATGTGTCTCTTCACTGTCCCATAAATTGTATTTTTATCTAATTTTAAATCTTATTTTACTGCTTGCATGAGTTACTTGATGTGGAATAGCAGCCATGTCATGGCTCTCTGTAGTACTGTGCACCTCCCATAGTCTGTCCTGGACTTGGGGACAGTGAAGAGACCTGGTGGCATGTCTTGTGGAGTATGCATTGGTGTCTGAGTTGTGTGCTCGTAGTTTAAACTGACAGCTGGGTGCATTCAACATGTCAATAATTCTCACAAATACAAGTAGTGATGAAGTAAATCTCTACTTTGAGCCATGAGAGATTGATATTTATAATATTAATGTAAGCTCTCTGTGTACATTTAAGGGTGAGTCGTGCTGCCCAGTTCTTGGCCAATTGTAATTTTCCTAAGTCGTTTTTGGCACCTGACCACATGACTGGAGAGTAGTCCAGGTGCGACAAAACAAGGGCCTGTAGAACCTTCTGTCGTGTCTTTGGATATGCCATATTAAGTGATATGACATGCTATTCTATAAAATAATTTCTCCGTAATTAATATTACCTGATTGAGCTAATCATGTAAATGTAATTAACTAGGGAGTCGGGGCACCACAAAATAATATTTTTGAGCTGTTTCTTCCGAATAAACTCTTAAAGAACTAGTAATATTTTACATCAATATAGCAGTCAATATTAATCGTCACCTTAATTCAGTCTCATCTGAAAGTTGTAAATTCTTGGTTATCTTCACGAACCCTGGCTAACAAGTTGAATCAGCAATCCAATATTGGGTTTAATTATTTATGTACCAAATACCTAACTAATCACACAGAATTACATATACAAAGAATGAATTATACCTCGATTACAAATTACGTCATAAAGGAAAACGTCCCTAGCGGGCGGAACAGATATGACAGCTTGTTCCACAAAACAAAAGGGTCTGGGTTTGAGTGAAAGAGCGGGAAGACTGAGTATCAAAGGAAGAAGCTGTGCTATCATAAATACAGTATCTTATGCATTCTAAATTACCGCCCATTTGGAAAAGGAAAATGCAATAAATATTTACTCTGAGCTGCGCTTCGGTAGGTTGGTGGTAGATGGAAGGCCGTGTTGCCCAACCTAGTCCTTTGTCCTTTGAAGAATGTCTCTGCTGGTAAATTGGATAAGTTGTAGTAACGTCATTGTGTGGTAGATGGGATACTCTGTCTGTTCCTTCCTAACCTGCGTTTGCAGCTGCTGTTGCTAACTCAACGGCTAGGAGGTATCACTTCTGTAGTGAATAAGAGTTCAAAGTTCATACCATTCACAACCAAAGCTCACGATGATGTTGGCTTCGTTCTGTAGTTATTATCTGAACCATCCTGACATCGGACCGTCGTCCTCACATCCTCGGAACAGGAGGTTATATTGTCGTCAAGGCTTTATATAGGTAGGGAGAGGAGGGCGTGTTTGAAAAGTTTTATAGCCCATGTCCCTTCACAGGGGCGGGCCACTGATTGAGCATGAAAACCCAAATCTCACATTTTAGAAGCTAAAATCACATTTCATCGCATCACGAATACTTTCATATTCAAACATTTAAATTGAACAACAATTCCATGTGAATCCGATAACTCTGATGTGTAGACTTTCCACTGTAGTGTTTGTCATCTTATCATTGATGAGAATGTATCAGATGACAACCGAACTGACATGACATTCCTTAAGTACCACCGCATATGTTCAATTGGTCGGATTACCAGAATATAGTTCATTTCCCGCCACCTTCTGATGTTACCAGAATCTCTATGTTAACCAAGGGGTTTGTAAATGTAACATCAGTAGGGTAGAGAGAGGAAAAAGGGGGGAAGAGGTATTTATGACTGTCATAAATCTACCCCCAGGCCAACGTCATGACACTACCTTGTTGATAGCGTTGATAAGAAGGCAGAGCTTTGCTTTATTATGGACAGACCTATCCCAATCTAAGCTACTGTTGTATCAGTAGCTAAGAATATGTTTTGACCATGACAGAAGTTTAGTCTCAACTTGTTACATTTGCACATTATTCATTACAAGATTTAGTTGAGGTTTAGGGTTTAGTGTTTTAATATTATGTCCCAAATACAATGCCTTTAGTTTTTGAAATTAATGAATTTAGGACTAACTTATTTCATGCCACCCATTCTGAAACTGACTGCAGCTCTTAAGTGTTGCAGTTATATCACCTGCTGTGGTAGCTGATGTGTATAGTGTTGAGTCATCAGCAAAGATACACCGAAAGGTGTATCAACAAATACCATTTCTACAAAAGCCAGCCTTTCTTTCTCTGTCCACTACTGTATTCCCATACCTCATATTGAAAAATGAGCTGACATAAAAAAAAGTGTGATAAACCCTACAGTTTTTCTTTTGACTGCATTCTGGAAAATGTAAATAATTAAGCTACATATGCTATTGAAACATGTGCTCTTAGAGAATGAAACAGAAGTTTACAGAACTGCATCTGAAAGTTAAATTCCTTTAATATTCCAAATCAAAAGTAGAAGTAGACTATTTCTCAATTAGCCTAATATTAGAATGAGTGTTCAAATTCTTCTTATTTTCTTCTAAGGATATAACACACACACATTTTTCAACAATAACTTCTGTAGTTAGACCTGCACTGTAGCATTGCTTTTGGCTGATACTGCTGCTTTAGTTGTTTCCAATAGAATGTTACTTTGAAATAAACAAAGTAAGAACGGACCGAGATGAAGAGGTCAAGGCGAGAGCATTTACTCCGCCCATAATATGTCTGCGTGAGATAAGCCCATTTTTTTCAAATTACTTGAGGATTACGATCGAATAGAAGTTTCGTAATGTTTAAGCTTTTACAAATGTACTGATATAAGTGGATGCATGTGGCATTCCGGAAACTTTGAGAAAAATGCAGTTTATTTGTGCGTGGTGTTCACACGCGTACCTCCTCTGTCATTGGCTAGAATGGTCCCACCTGATCTTGCCTGTCTTCAATCGTTGAGCACATGTATTTCCATTGATAGAGTGGTCACTCGGCTCTCTTGTCAATATAATAAATACTCTTTGCTTTAGGTCATGTGTATGAGTGGGCTCGTCTTCAAATGACCCGCCTAGTTCCTGTTGAAATTCTAAAGGTGATTGGCTACGCTCTGTGAGGGTGGATTTCACTGACGCATTCCGTTTGGAACAATAAATAGAGCGAACAAGGCTCCTTCCAGTTCACAAGTCTGAGAAGACGCATGAAGAAGTTCTTGCTTCAACAGTGATTGAACGGAACTCCTCTGCCTTCGTCCCGCGTTATCGAACATTCCGGGTTGATAACATATCACTGACTTGAACTATAATAGCAAAATAGTCTAAGAAACTCTATTTTTGTACTTTTCATTTCGATATAAAATAAAATCTGACGAGATGGAGTCTCAGATCCGCCAGAACTATCACCACGATTGCGAAGCTGCCATCAACCGGATGATCAACTTGGAGATGTTTGCCTCCTACACCTACACCTCAATGGTAAGGGGTCTACCAAGATGACCGTTCTGTTGATCTACCTGTGTTATTATGCCTGGGCCTAAATGTCTTTTCACTTTACTTTTCTGTATGCCTAGACAATTAATAGCCAATCTCAACTCCGTGAAGTACATTTGAGTTTTACTTGGCTAGGCCATTAAGAGCCTTCGGGTAGATCTAGCATTCAAATGAAGTTGGAAATCTATCCTACCTTGGTCAGAGCGCGTAACAACTCATTGACAGGTTAAATGTCAGGTTATCAAGTAGACAACGGACTAGACTAGACTGATTCATCCCTATCATCAAGCTTAGTTGCCACAACAACAGAAAAAGAGAAAAAATATGACAGCATTCTAACTACAATGTTTGTTTATCCACCCAGGCTTTCTATTTCTCCCGTGACGATGTGGCGCTGCGTGGCTTCGCGCATTTCTTCAAGGAGAACAGCGATGAGGAGCGGGAGCACGCCGACAAGCTACTCTCCTTCCAGAACAAGAGAGGTGGACGCATTTTACTCCAAGACATCAAGGTGAGCACCTGAGCATCGAACACATTTAGATTGTAGACTGATAGAAAATGTCTTTACTCCATGGAGTGTCCAGCGTTAAGTTGATCTAGAGAACCTGGAGTATTGCTAAACATACTGCCTCTAACCACTGAACTGAAACAGTGTGAGGGATGTAACACTGTTCACTTTATCCAAACCTTAACGTTTGCTAGTAGTCCCTAACCCTCCTGTGTTCACTCTGGCCTGTGTAGAAGCCAGAACGTGATGAGTGGGGCAATGGGCTGGAGGCCATGCAGTGTGCTCTGCAGCTGGAGAAGAATGTGAACCAGGCCCTGCTGGACCTGCACAAGATTGCCTCTGACAAGGTTGACCCCCATGTAAGTTATGGTGGAACCACATGTATGTATCACATAGAATACAGGTACTGTCCTAGGAGATGATAACTAATGACACAGGATTGTGTGACCTGCTTCACGCACAATGCAGCTAATACGTAAGGGGCCGCTGCTTGTCTAGTGGTTAGATTGTTGGGCCAGTAACAAAGGTCAGCTAGGGGATTCAATGCAGCAACAAGGTAAAACTATTCTGCCCCTGAACAAGGCAGTTAACCCACTGTTCCACGTTAGGATGTCATTGTAAATAAGTGTTTGTTTAACGGACTTCGCTAGTTAAAAATGTTTACTGCAGACACCTCATCTGTCCTTATGCCATTACCACCAGGCTCTTGTGTGTTACTGTATCTACAATAGTCTGTATTCATTTTCTTTTCTGACCTGTGTTTTCCCTCTAGCTGTGTGACTTCCTGGAGACCCATTACCTGAATGAGCAGGTGGAGGCCATTAAGAAGCTGGGAGACCACATCACCAACCTCACCAAGATGGATGCTGTCAAAAACAAGATGGCAGAGTACCTGTTTGACAAGCACACCCTGGGAGGCCAGAGCTAAACCACTTCCATCCCCAGGCTACGGCCTCCAGCCTCAGACCAGGACTCCTGGCTTCTCTGATAGATCCTACTGGCTTTGCATTTATAGGGAGGGGAGTATTAAACTGGTGCAGTGCAACACAGCTGTAACATTGAGGTGTTTATGTTGACAACCCTACTGTATTGGAGGCAAGGCATCTTGTAAAACAATAAAACATTTCACTTAGGTTTTTGTTGGGATTTTCTAAGTGTTGCCCTGTAATGATGTTTCAGTCTATTCCGGTTCTTTGCTCTTTTACTGAGCATCTTCATACCAGTGATAAATACTGACAATTGTAGACCTACTAGTGGCTGAGGGTCATAACAATAGGAGAAGTTTAATAAAGGACGTTACCTCTCACCACAGAGGGTGTCATTTACCGTATCTGGTAATAGTGCCATGTAAATTAAGAGCAGAAATTGTCAACTCTAGGGCCATAGGATTGAAATGGTTACCTACAATTGATTTATACATTTTACGCTGTGGATCACAAGTTTATTAGACAGCCTAGCGGTCAATCAAACCTGTTAACCAGCTGTTATGGTGCTTTTTTTATGGAGTTTTGCTATTACTGACACGAAATTAATCTTTCTATTTATTTCAGTTGGTAATGCCCAATTGTTCCCCTACATCAAAGAACTGAATGCTCCAAATAGTAATGAGTCTTCAAGCCTCTCATTCACCATAAGGGGCTTATTGGAGCTGTCATATGGTCGCAGAGCTACTGGTACTTTACTGAATATGTTCATTTTGGTAATTGACAGGCAGGCTTAACTTTAACTGGAAGAGATTGATCGACATTGTAAATGTGTCCATATAGTACATGAGTTTAAAGTAGACCACTTGGTTAATGGGGAAAATAGCCTAATGAGAAGTGTCTAATCAGCAATTGCATTTTCAATAATTGCTACTTTTCACAACTGTCACCAACATTTACAACTAAGAAGTATTGACATGGTAAAATTGAGTACATTTTTATGGTAATGGTATTCACTAAGTTGGTTAATATTTAGGGTAAAGTTTCACAACTGTCATTCTATTTGAAAACATATTTGACATGAAAAGGCAATACAGAGGGCCAGAGTTTTGGGATATTCTGACATACCCCAAAAGGCCTTGAGATGGCATCTGATTAAATTGCATAATCTTTAATTTACCAACAATTGTATTTATGGATCCCTATTAGCTGATGTCAAGGCAGCAGTTACTCTTCATGGGGTCTGGCAAATTAAAGGCAGTTCTATACAATAAAACTAACCTTTCATTACAAAACAGATTTCACAACACATTAAGATTTGCCCTCAGGCCACTATACCATATCTACAACACAAAATCCATGTGTGTGTCTATAGTGCAAATGTGTCTCTTCACTGTCCCCACTGTCCCATAAATTGTATTTTTATCTAATTTTAAATCTTATTTTACTGCTTGCATGAGTTACTTGATGTGGAATAGCAGCCATGTCATGGCTCTCTGTAGTACTGTGCACCTCCCATAGTCTGTCCTGGACTTGGGGACTGTGAAGAGACCTGGTGGCATGTCTTGTGGAGTATGCATTGGTGTCTGAGTTGTGTGCTCGTAGTTTAAACTGACAGCTGGGTGCATTCAACATGTCAATAATTCTCACAAATACAAGTAGTGATGAAGTAAATCTCTACTTTGAGCCATGAGAGATTGATATTTATAATATTAATGTAAGCTCTCTGTGTACATTTAAGGGTGAGTCGTGCTGCCCAGTTCTTGGCCAATTGTAATTTTCCTAAGTCGTTTTTGGCACCTGACCACATGACTGGAGAGTAGTCCAGGTGCGACAAAACAAGGGCCTGTAGAACCTTCTGTCGTGTCTTTGGATATGCCATATTAAGTGATATGACATGCTATTCTATAAAATAATTTCTCCGTAATTAATATTACCTGATTGAGCTAATCATGTAAATGTAATTAACTAGAGAGTCGGGGCACCACAAAATAATATTTTTGAGCTGTTTCTTCCGAATAAACTCTTAAAGAACTAGTAATATTTTACATCAATATAGCAGTCAATATTAATCGTCACCTTAATTCAGTCTCATCTGAAAGTTGTAAATTCTTGGTTATCTTCACGAACCCTGGCTAACAAGTTGAATCAGCAATCCAATATTGGGTTTAATTATTTATGTACCAAATACCTAACTAATCACACAGAATTACATATACAAAGAATGAATTATACCTCGATTACAAATTACGTCATAAAGGAAAACGTCCCTAGCGGGCGGAACAGATATGACAGCTTGTTCCACAAAACAAAAGGGTCTGGGTTTGAGTGAAAGAGCGGGAAGACTGAGTATCAAAGGAAGAAGCTGTGCTATCATAAATACAGTATCTTATGCATTCTAAATTACCGCCCATTTGGAAAAGGAAAATGCAATAAATATTTACTCTGAGCTGCGCTTCGGTAGGTTGGTGGTAGATGGAAGGCCGTGTTGCCCAACCTAGTCCTTTGTCCTTTGAAGAATGTCTCTGCTGGTAAATTGGATAAGTTGTAGTAACGTCATTGTGTGGTAGATGGGATACTCTGTCTGTTCCTTCCTAACCTGCGTTTGCAGCTGCTGTTGCTAACTCAACGGCTAGGAGGTATCACTTCTGTAGTGAATAAGAGTTCAAAGTTCATACCATTCACAACCAAAGCTCACGATGATGTTGGCTTCGTTCTGTAGTTATTATCTGAACCATCCTGACATCGGACCGTCGTCCTCACATCCTCGGAACAGGAGGTTATATTGTCGTCAAGGCTTTATATAGGTAGGGAGAGGAGGGCGTGTTTGAAAAGTGTTATAGCCCATGTCCCTTCACAGGGGCGGGCCACTGATTGAGCAGAGCCTTATGAAAACCCAAATCTCACATTTTAGAAGCTAAAATCACATTTCATCGCATCACGAATACTTTCATATTCAAACATTTAAATTGAACAACAATTCCATGTGAATCCGATAACTCTGATGTGTAGACTTTCCACTGTAGAGTTTGTCATCTTATCATTGATGAGAATGTATCAGATGACAACCGAACTGACATGACATTCCTTAAGTACCACCGCATATGTTCATTTGGTCGGATTACCAGAATATAGTTCATTTCCCGCCACCTTCTGATGTTACCAGAATCTCTATGTTAACCAAGGGGTTTGTAAATGTAACATCAGTAGGGTAGAGAGAGGAAAAAGGGGGGAAGAGGTATTTATGACTGTCATAAATCTACCCCCAGGCCAACGTCATGACACTACCTTGTTGATAGCGTTGATAAGAAGGCAGAGCTTTGCTTTATTATGGACAGACCTATCCCAATCTAAGCTACTGTTGTATCAGTAGCTAAGAATATGTTTTGACCATGACAGAAGTTTAGTCTCAACTTGTTACATTTGCACATTATTCATTACAAGATTTAGTTGAGGTTTAGGGTTTAGTGTTTTAATATTATGTCCCAAATACAATGCCTTTAGTTTTTGAAATTAATGAATTTAGGACTAACTTATTTCATGCCACCCATTCTGAAACTGACTGCAGCTCTTAAGTGTTGCAGTTATATCACCTGCTGTGGTAGCTGATGTGTATAGTGTTGAGTCATCAGCATACATAGACACACAGGCATCACTCAGCGCCAGTGGCAAGTCATTAGTAAAGATTGAAAAAGTAAGGGTCCTAGACAGCTGCTCTGGGGAATGCCTGACTACCTAGATTATGTTGGAGAGGATTCCATTAAAGAACACTCTCTGTGTTCTGTTAGACAGGTAACTCTAGATCCACAATATATTTGGGGATGTAAAGCCATAACACTTACGCTTTTTCCAGCAGTAGATTATGATCAATAATGTCAAAAGCTGCAGAGAGGTGCTTCATTTATTTAACTAGGCAAGTCAGTTAAGAAAAAATTCTTATTTACAATGACACCTATCCCAGACAACACAGCCAATTGTGCAGCACCCTATGGGACTCCCATTCACAGCTGGATGTAATACAGTCTGGATTTGATCCAGGGACTGTAGTGACACCTCTTGCACTGAGATGCAGTGCCTCAGACACCAGTGCCACTTTATTTGTCACATACACATGGTTAGCAGATGTTAATGCGAGTGTAGCGAAAGTGTAGGGAAATGCTTGTGCTTCTAGTTCCGACAATGCAGTAATACCCAACAAGTATTATACCCCAATCACAACTCAAGTAACAATATTTTTCAATATTACTGTATACTGTAGGTGTAACTATCAGTTTAGAAAATCACCACCACACCCCTTAGTTTTTCACACTCAATAGTTTCCTGTGTGTATCAAGAATGATCCAACTCACATAGTGTTATCTGGCCAATTTAACACAACTGTGGGAAGCATTGTAGTCAACATGAACCAGCATCCTTGTAGAACGCTGTCGACACCCTGTAGATCGAGTCCTTGCCCCAACGAATTGAGGCTGTTCTGAGGGAAAAAAATGGAGTTTGCAACTCAATATTAGGAAGTTGTTCTTGATGTTTCATACACTCAGTGTATATATACAGTGTTTTACAAAAGTATTTCCCCCTTTCTGATTTTCTCTATTTTTGCATATTTTTGATACTGAATGTTATCAGATCTTCAACCAAAACCTAATATTAGATAAAGGGAACATGAGTTTACAAAAAATATATACTTATTTTATTTATTTAATTAACCAAGTTACGCAACACCTAATTCCCCGGTGTGAAAAAGTAATTTCCCCCTTACACTCAATAACTGGTATTGCCACCTTAAGCTGCAATGACTAAAAACAAATGCCAAATACCGTATCGGTCCATATTATCAGGCAGGTGTGTTATTTAGCAATAAGCATGATAACCTGTGTTATGGGGTTGCATGGGGTTGCCCATCTACATTTACCCCAGTGTGCTAATCATTAGCTAGATCAGTGGTTCTCAATCCTGGTCCTGGGGACCCAAAGGTGTACACATTTTAGTTTTTTTCCCAAGCACGACACAGCTGATTCAAATCAAAGCCTTTTGATGAGTTGATCATTTGAATCAGCTGTGTAGTGCTAGGCAAAAACAAAAATGTGCACCCGTTTGGGTCCCCAGGACTAGGTTTGAGAACCAGTGAGCTAGATCATAAACTCAAAACATTATCTTGTTGCTAGCAACATAGACTATTGCTTACCTGACTGTCCCAAACTTTCCACTGGTACTCAGCCAAGGATGTATATACACTGAATAATGTAGGCCTATCTGTTACAACGGACCTGTTACTGCCTACCATGCTATGTTGTTGTCTTAGGTCTCTCTTTATGTAGTGTCGTGAAAGGCCTTTTGCCTTTTGGTAGGCCGTCATTGTAAATAAGAATTTGTTCTTAACCGACTTAGTTAGCATAGTTAAATAAAGATTAAAAATAAACAAAGGCACTTTTGACAAGATTGATCATAATCTGCTGCTGGAAAAACCGTAAGTGTTATGGCTTTACATCCCCTGCTATATTGTGGATCTAGAGTTACCTGTCTAACAGAACACATAGGGTGTTCTTTAATGGAATCCTCTCCAACATAATCTAGGAAGAGTCAGGCATTCCCCAGAGCAGCTGTCTAGGCCCCTTACTTTTTCAATCTTTACTAATGACTTGCCACTGGTGCCGAGTGAAGCCTGTGTGTCTATGTATGCTGATGACTCAACACTATGCACATCAGCTACCACAGTAGGTGAAATCACTGCAACACTTAAGAGCTGCAATAATTTTCAGAATGGGTGGCAAGAAATAAGTTAGTCCTAAATACATGAATTTCAAAAACTAAAGTCATTGTATTTGGGACAAAATTAAAACACTAAACCCTGAACCTCAACTAAATCTTGTAATGTATAATGTGGAAATGTAACAAGTTGAGACTAAACTTCTGACATGGTAAAAACATATTGATACAACACTAGCTAAGATGGGGATAGATCTGTCAATTTATAAAGCACTGCTTTGCCTTCTTAACAACGCTATCAACAAGGTAGGTTCTACAGGCCCTTGTTTTGTCGCACTTGGACTACTCTCCAGTCATGTGGTCAGGTGCCACAAAAAAGGACTTAGGAAAATTACAATTGGCCCAGAACTGGCCTGCACGGCTCACCCTTAAATGTACACAGAGAGCTACAATACATACCACCAGGTCTCTTCACAGTTCCCAAGTCCAGGACATACTATGGGAGGTGCACAGTACCACAGAGAGCCATGACATGGCTGCTATTCCACATCAAGTAACTCATGCAAGCAGTAAAGTCATATTTAAAACCATAAAAACACAACATATACACTATATATACACACACACATGGATTTTGTGTTGTAGATGCGTGGTAGTAGAGTAGTGGCCTGAGTGGGAAACCTTAATGTTTTGTGAAATCTATTTAGTAATATAAGGTTAGTTTCATTGTATAGAACTGCCTTTAATTTGCCGGACCCCATGAAAAGAAATACAAATGTTGGTAAATTAAGGAATATGCAATTTAATCAGATGCCATCTAGCTGCCTTTTTCGGTACATCAGATTACAAATCTCTGGCCCTCTGTGTGGCTTTGTGTAAAATATATTTTCAAATAGAATGACAAAGCTGTGAAACTTTACCCTAAATATAAACCAAATGAATACCATACAAACGTACTTTATTTTACCATGTCAATACTTTGTTGCACAAAGAGAAAAGTTTAGGAGTAATTGAAAATGCCATCGCTGGTTACAGTTCCCATTAGCCTATTTTCCCCTTTAACCAAATGGTCCGCCCCCCAGAAACTAACTTACTATATCTATATATTGAAATCAATATTATTTTCCATTCAAGTGTTAAACTCTAACTTGCCTGTTATTTACCAAAATTAGTGTTCAGTAAAGTAACAGTAGCGTTGCAACCATGACAGCTCCAATGAGACCCTTATGGTGAACTAGACGCTTGTAGAATCATTACTATTTTGAGTATTCAGTTCATAGTTTGCTGTAGGGGAACTATTGGAGATTACCAACTGAAATAAACACATGTAGTGAAGATTTGTCAGTAAGAGCCGAACTTCCCATCACTAGAGAAATGTGCCATAACCGCTGGCTCACGGTTTTGATTGACCTCTAGGCTGTCAAAACTTGTGATGCGCAGAGTAATGGTCTACATCAACTGTAATTAACCATTTAACTCCTATGGAGCTAGAGTTGACATGGCACTATTACAAGATACAGTAAAGGACAACCTCTGTGGTCATAGCGTCCTTTATAAAACTCATGTTAAACTTCTATTGTTATGACCCAGAGCCACTAGTAGGAATACAATTGTCAGTATTTATCACTGGTTTGAAGATGCTCAGTAAAAGAGCAATGAACATGAATAGACTGATACAACATCCATTACTACAGGTCAACACTTAGAAAACAAACTTCAGTGATATTTTTTTATTGTTTTACAAGAAGATTGCATCCAATATACAGTAGTGTTGTCAACAGAAACATCAATGTCACAGCAGTGTTGCAATGAACCAGTTTAACATTCCCCTCCCTTATAAATGCAAAGCCAGGAGGATCGATCAGAGAAGTCAGGAGTCCTGGTCTGAGCCTGGAGGCCGTAGCCTGGGGATGGAAGTGGTTTAGCTCTGGCCTCCCAGGGTGTGCTTGTCAAACAGGTACTCTGCCATCTTGTTGTTGACAGCATCCATCTTGGTGAGGTTGGTGATGTGGTCACCCAGCTTCTTAATGGCCTCCACCTGCTCATTCAGGTAATGAGTCTCCAGGAAGTCACACAGCTAAAGAGGGAAAACACAGGTCAGACAAGATAATGAATACAGACTATTGTAGGTACAGTAACACACAAGAGCCTGGTGGTAATGGCATAAGGGCAGATAATGTGTTTCTAGCTTTGATTTTTTTTTAACTAGGCAAGTCAGTTAAGAACAAGTTCTTATTTATAATGACATCCTTACGTGGAACAGTGGGTTCCCGTGTTCAGGGGCAGAATAGTTCTCTTGTCAGCTAGGGGATTCAATCCAGCAACCTTTGTTAGAGGACCAAAGCTCTAACCACTAGACAACCTACCGCCCCTTATGCATTGTGTGCATATGTGGACTATTGTGTGCGTGTGAAGAAGCAGGTCACACAATCCTGTGTCATTAGTTATCAGAGCTACAACATCCTGATCATCTCCTAGGACAGTACCTGTATTCTATGTGATACATACATGTGGTTCCACCATAACTTACATGGGGGTCAACCTTGTCAGAGGCAATCTTGTGCAGGTCCAGTAGGGCCTGGTTCACATTCTTCTCCAGCTGCAGAGCACACTGCATGGCCTCCAGCCCATTGCCCCATTCATCACGTTCTGGCTTCTATACAGGACAGAGAGAACACAGGAGGGTTAGGGGCTACAAGCAGACATTAAGGTAAGATAAAGTGAACAGAGTTATACCTCTCACACTTTCAGATCAGTGGTTAGAGGCAGTATGTTTAAGACTATTCCAGGTTCTCCAGATCAACTTAACTCTGTAGACACTTTCCTTCATGGAGTAAAGACATTCTCTATCAGTCTACAATATAAGTATTTGAAGCTCAAGGCGCACCTTGATGTCCTGGAGTAAAATGCGTCCACCTCTCTTGTTCTGGAAGGAGAGAAGCTTGTCGGCGTGTTCCCGCTCCTCGTCGCTGTTTTCCTTGAAGAAATGCGCGAAGCCACGCAGCGCCACATCATCACGGGAGAAATAGAAAGCCTGCGTGGATAAACAAAACAGTGTGGTTAGAAGAAACAAATATGACAGCATTCTGATATTGTTGTGGCAACTAAGATTGCTGATAGGCATGAATCAGTCTAGTCTAGTCCGTAGTATACTTTGTAACCTGACAATTAACCTGTCAATGAATTGTTACGCCCTCTGACCAAGGTAGGATATATTCCCGGCTTCATTTGAATGCTATACCTACCCGGAGGGTCTAATAGCCTTAGCCTTCACCGAGTTAAATTATTGGCTATTAATTGTCTAGACCTACAGAAAAGTCAAGTGAAAAGACATTTAGACCCAGGCATAATAATACACAGGTAAACCAACAAAACGGTCATCTTGGTAGACTCCTTACCATTGAAGTGTAGGTGTAGGATGCAAACATCTCCAAATTGATCATCCGGTTGATGGCAGCTTCGCAATCGTGGTGATAGTTCTGGCGGATCTGAGACTCCATCTCGTCAGATTTTATTTTATATCGAAATGAAAAGTACAAAAATAGAGTTTCTTAGACTATTTCGCTATTATTAGTTCAAGAATGTGTTATGTTATCAATTCGTAATGTTCTAATGTGGGACGAAGGCAGAGGAGTTCCGTTCAATCACTGTTGAAGCAAGAACTTCTTCATGCGTCTTCTCAGACTTGTGAACTGGAAGGAGCCTTGTTCGCTCTATTTATTGTTCCAAACGGAATGCGTCAGTGAAATCCACCCTCACAAAGCGTAGCCAATCACCTTTAGAATTTCAACAGGAACTAGGCAGGTCATTTAAAGACGATCCCTCTCATACACATGACCTAAAGCAAAGATTATTTATTAAATTGATAAGAGAGCCGAGTGACCACTCTAACAATGGAAATACATGTGCTCAACGAATGAAGACAGGCAAGATCAGGTGGGACCTTTCCAGCCAATGAGAGGGCAGGTACGTGTGTGAATACCACGCACAAATAAACTTCATATTTCTCAAAGTTTCTGGAATACCACATGCATACACATATATCAGTACAACACATATATCAGTACATTTGTAAAAGTTTAAACATTACGAAACTTCTATTCGATCATAATCCTCAAGTAATTTGAAAGAAAGATTTTGGGCAGAGTAAATGCTCTCGCCTTGACCTCTTCATCTCGGACTGTTAATTTAAAACAAACTTTGTTTATTTCAAAGTAACATTCTATTGGAAACAACTAAAGCAGTAGTATCAGCCAAAAGCAATGCTACAGTGCAGGTCTAACTACAGAAGTTATTGGTGAAAATTGTGTGTGTGTTGTATCCTTAGAAGAAAATAGGAAGAATTTGAACACTCATTCTAATATTAGACTAATTTAGAAATAGTCCACGTCTACGTTTGATTTAGGATATAAAAGGAATTGAACTTTGAGATGCAGTTCTGTAAACTTCTGTTTCATTCTCTAAGAGCACATGTTTCAATAACATATGTAGCTTAATTGTTTACCTTTTCCAGAATGCAGCCAAAAGAAAAACTGGTTTATCACACTTTTTTTTTTATGTCAGCTCATTTTTCAATATGAGGTATGGGAATACAGTAGTGGACAGAGAAAGAAAGGCTGGCTTTTGTAGAAATGGTATTTGATGATACACCTTTCGGTTTCAAATTACATATTGTACTTGACAAATGGTATGTCAATGGATTACATTAGCCTAGAAATAACTACACAAAATCAGTAGCTACATACATCTAACCATACATAGGTTATTAAGCTAAAACTGTGAAGTGGAAATCTTTTTACAGCTAATGAAAATCAAAGACTACAGTAATAAAGTAACCTTCCTAACAACTTCAGTTCACATGACCTGATCTTCCACAACTGTTGACATGGTGCTTTCAGGGTGCTGGGTTATTGCTCAATACAGCCATGTAGTTGAAACGTCATTGGTATTCATAAGAATAGATAGATCTGTGTTCGAATACTCATACTAACCGCACTAACCATACTACTTGTGATGTAAGTGGAGTATGTAGTATGGTTATTGGTCCTAGTATATATATAGTTAGTATGCCAAAAGTTCCCGGATGTCATACTAAATTAGCCAAAATACAAAGAATACAAGCAGTGGACATTATTTTCGTGCTTTCAGGGCCCATAATGCAATTCTTCAGAAAACGGGAGTGGCCACACAACATTTTCAGATTTTAAGAAAATAGGTGTAAAATATTCAGCCGAAGTCAGACGAGAGCGGATACAATTTCATTGCTTTAAATAATTATGACAAATGTTAAGAAAAAGTTCAGCGATGTAATACATTTTCAATTAAGTTACAATTCTTTAGCTACGCTATCCTTACGAATCGCATAGCATATCATTGCAGTAGTATGTACCGTTATGTTAGTTAGCTACCTAACATACATTTAGTTGGCTAATAAGACATCAGGCTTAGCTAAGTGGTATGGCCATTGTGCGTTCTCAATGGACATTGTTAATTCACTCTGGCTATCTACTCCGATTTCAGAGCACTCTCATCTGAGTGTACCAAATCGCAGATTAATTGATGAATTTACAAACGTAACACCCATTAAATGTAACCAGTGTCAGTAAACGTTTGCAATTTTTTTTACATTAAATTGTTGCCAGCAACACAGTTAGTCACTAACGCTCTGGATAACATGAAAACAGCCTAACCAGCTCTGCCAGGGCGAGTAAAATGGTCAGAGTGAGATGTTCTCTCATTTGTGTCTGGAAGTAGCTAGCAAGCTAGCCAAAGTTAGCCAGTTGGCTTGGGTACTTGACTGCCGTTGTGAGGTCAGAACGCTCGAGTCAACCTAACTCCTCAGCCAGAGCGTCCGTTGTAGGCTCTGAATGCTCAGAGAGCAAAACGCTTTGAATTTAACCCTTGTGTAGTCTTAGCATTCTGTATACTCCCCTTGTCGTAAGGGTAAAAAATGACCCGCCTTCACTAAACCCCTCAAATAAAGCAGCTTAATTTAATGTTAAACCCCAAATCTATTTTGCATGAAGAAACAACCTGTCATTCATCACACACTTTGTGAATATCTGGGTTTTCCTTCTTCACAATGCAGAAAGACTGCATTTAATCAGTGGACACCACTCATTTTTATTACAACACACATGTCATAATTGTTTTCTTTACTAAAGTAGAGGTTTATTAATATTATTATTATTATTGCCAAAGGTACTACAGCAAGAGATAGCACTTGTATAGCCTAAGAAAGTAGCAGACATTTTCAGAAAGTAGTTTTGAATACATTTTATTAAACTGTTGGTCTCACTAACAGTTTAGAAAATCACCACCAAACCCCTTAGTTTTTCACACTCAATAGTTTCCTGTGTGTATCAAGAATGAACCACCTCACATAGGGACATACAGCCAATTTAACCCAACTGTGGGAAGCATTGGACTCAACATGGGCCAGCATCCCTGTAGAATGTTTCGACACCTTGTAGAGTCCTTGTCCCAACGAATTGAGGATGTTCTGAGGGAAAAAAGTGGCGTTTTTAACTCAATATTAGGAAGTTGTTCTAAATGTTTTATACACTCAGTGTACATATACAGTGCTGTACAACAGTATTTTCCACGGTTCTGATTTTCTCTATTTTAGTATATCCAGGTCCTGAGGCATCAAAGCATCTAAAACCAATCACACTACCACCACTATGCTTGACCGTTGGTATGAGGTTCTTACTGTGGAATGCAGTGTTTGGTTTTCGCCAGACATAATGGGACCCATCCGTTGTATAGGAAATCATATCCAGTCCTAATAGGCTGAAGATTATATTATGAATAAAAGTATTGTGTTGGTCTACCAACAGAGAGGCTAATTTCTTTGGACTTTTCAGACTAATTGTATTACTCCAAAATGAATGAAAATAAAAGTATCCTGACACCATCTAAAATATAATTGTACTTTCTAGAAAGCCCAATACCATATCAGTCCATATTATCAGGCAGGTGTGTTATTTAGCAATAAGCATGATAACCTGTTGCATGGGGTTGCCCATCTACATTTACCCCAGTGTGCTAATCATTAGCTAGATCATGAACTCAAAACATTATCTTGTTTCTAGCAACACGGGCTATTGCTGACTTGACTGTCCCTAACTTTCCACTGGTACTCAGCCAAGGATGTATAAACACTGAATAATGTAGGCCTATCTGTTACAACATAATTATGTTACTGCCTACCATGCTATGTTGTTGTCTCTTTATGTAGTGTTGTATTGTCTTTCTCGTCGTGATGGGTGTTTTGTCATATATTTTTATTCACTTTAGCCCCCGTCCCTGCCGGAGACCTTTTGCCTTTTGGTAGACCGTCATTGTAAATAAGAATTTGTTCTTAACTAGCTTGACTAGTCAAATGAAGGTAACAAATATATATAAATAAAATAAAATACATTTTGCCCTCTGAAGGCGATTACCATTTTTTTTATTGGTTGTTCAGAACAGTTCCGTGTCCGTTGAATTCAATGCTGCCCACTGTTCTGTCTTACAGAACGAAACCATGAAGTTAATGCTAATACTTGGCAATATCATGGTGAGATTGACCAATAGAAGCTCACTATAGTTTACAAACCTTACTGGATTGGCTGTTGAAACCTAACCTGCTGTCAGCTTGCTAACAAACACTTGGCAAGCCATTCTGGGCGTTGCTAGCATGGCTAAGCGATGCATTGCTGTATACATATACCCCCTGTAACTTCTGAACCAAGCTGTTGCTAAAAACTCAGGTTTTAAAATGGTGCAGTTCACTTATTTTTAAGAGCAGAAATAAATGTAAGATTAATGGGAAGCTGGGATCTTCCTCTTAACAGTGGCCATCAAAGGGGCTTTCAAAGTGTGTTTCTCCCCTGGTTGCATTAAGAATTGTTGTGAAACGACTTCGCACAAGGGCCTCAGGTGGTATTTGTAGGATTTGGGATGTCAATTTGTATCCTTCCATTTAGAATGATACAGTGCATTCGGAAATAATTCAGACCCCTTGACTCTTTCCACATTTTCTTATGTTACAACCTTATTCTAAAATGGATACAACACATTTTCCCCTCATAAATCTACACCCAATACGACCTAATGACAAAGTGAAAACAGGATTTCAGATATTTTTGCAAAAATGAGAAATACCTTATTTACATAAGTATACAGAGCCTTTGCTATGAGACTCGAAATTGAGCTCAGGTGTTTCCATTGATCATCCTTGAGATATTTCTACAAGTTGATTGGAGTCCACCTGTGGTACATTCAATAGATTGGACGTGATTTGGAAAGGCACACACACCTTTATATATAAGGTCCCACAGTTGCCAGTGCATGTCAGAGCAAAAACAAAAAACAAGACATGAGGTCCAAGGAATTGTTCGTAGAACTCAGAGACAAGATTTTGTTGAGGTGCAGATCTAGGGAAGTGTACCAAAAATGTTGGGAGCATTGAAGGTCCCCAAGAACACAGTGGCCTCCGTCATTCAAAAATGGAACCCTAACCCTAACTGAGCAATCTGAGAAGATGGGCCTTGGCCCAGGAGGTGACCAAGAACCCGATGATCACTCTGACAGAGGTGTAGTGTTCCTCTGTGTTGATGGGGGAACCTTCCAGAAGGACAACCATCTCTGCAGCACTCCACCAATCAGGCCTTTATGATAGAGTGGCCAGACGGAAGACACTCCTCAGTAAAAGGCACATGACAGCCCACTTGGATTTTACCAAAAGGCATCTAAAGACTCTCAGACCATGAGAAATAAGATTCTCTAGTCTGATGAAACCAAGACTGAACTCTTTGCTCTATTTTTTTAAAAGTATTTTTGATTATTTATTGAATATTCGAAACATACAATATACTTGCAGTGAAGCAGCTCAATAACTATATCATACCAGTCATCCAACAGATTCCCATTCAGAGCGACACACAGAAGAAGCATCCAGGGTCAATGCTTTGCTCAAGGGCATGTTGACCGATCTACCACCAGGCCAAAAAACGTTAACCTGAACCCTCCAATAACCCTCCATTGCCCCCCCACCCCCCTCACAGTTCCCCAATAGCTGTCCCTCAACCATTCGAGACCCCTCCCACATCCCCCCCAGGAAGAAATAAATAAAATAAAAACTACTATTAATTCCATTCCCCACCCCAAAGAACCCCCCAATGCACCAACAACCAAGACAATGAACTAAAGAGAAAAAAGGAAAAGACAGAAGAAAACAGCAAGCAACAATGCAAAAATATACAAATAAATAATACATTTAACCTGTTAGAGCTCTAGGGGCGCTATTTCATTTTTGGATAAAAAACGTTCCCGTTTTAAGCGCGATATTTTGTCACGAAAAGATGCTCGACTATGCATATTCTTGACAGTTTTGGAAAGAAAACACTCTGAAGTTTCAGAATCTGCAAAGATTTTGTCTGTAAGTGCCCCAGAACTCATTCTACAGGCGAAACCAAGATGATGCATCACCCAGGAATTAGCAGAATTTCTGAAGCTCTGTTTTCCATTCTCTCCTTATATGGCTGTGATTGCGCAACGAATGAGCCTACACTTTCTGTCGTTCGCCCAAGGTCTTAGCAGCATTGTGACGTATTTGTAGGCATATCATTGGAAGATTGACCATAAGAGACTACATTTTCCAAGTGTCCGCCTGGTGTCCTGCGTCGAATTCGGTGCGCAATTGCCAGCTGCTTCTACTTTACCATTTGATTCAGGGGAGAAAGCATGTGTCCAAGAACGATGTATCAATGAAGAGATATGTGAAAAACACCTTGATGATTGATTCTAAACAACGTTTGCCATGTTTTCAGTCGATATTATGGAGTTAATTTGGAGAAAAGTTCGCGTTTTGAGGACTGAATTTTCGGATTTTTTTTGGTAGCCAAATGTGATGTATAAAACGGAGCTATTTCTAATACACAAGGAATCTTTTTGGAAGAACTGAGCATCTGCTATCTAACTGAGAGTATCCTCATTGAAAACATCAGAAGTTCTTCAAAGGTAAATGATTTTATTTGAAGGCTTTTATGTTTTTGTTAATGTTGCGTGCTGGATGCTAACGCTAATGCTAACGCTAAATGCTAACGCTAAATGCTAACGCGAAATGCTAACGCTAGCTAGCTACTTTTACACAAATGATTGTTTTCCTATGGTTGAGAAGCATATTTTGAAAATCTGAGATGACAGTGTTGTTTACAAAAGGCTAAGCTTGAGAGATGGCATATTTATTTCATTTCATTTGCTATTTTCATAAATAGTTAACGTTGTGTTATGCTAATGAGCTTGCTGATAGATTTACACAATCCTGGATACAGGGGTTTTTTCATAGCTAAACGTGACGCAGAAAACGGAGCGATTTGTCCTAAACAAATAATCTTTCAGGAAAAACTGAACATTTGCTATCTGAGAGTCTCCTCATTGAAAACATCAGAAGTTCTTCAAAGGTAAATTATTTTATTTGAATGCTTTTCTGTTTTTTTGTGTAAATGTTGCCAGCTGAATGCTAATGCTAAATGCTACGTTAGCCATCAATACTGTTACACAAATGCTTGTTTTGCAATGGTTGAGAAGCATATTTTGAAAATCTGAGATGACAGTGTTGTTAACAAAAGGCTAAGCTTGAGAGCTAGCATATTTATTTCATTTCATTTGCGATTTTCATGAATAGTTAACGTTGCGTTATGGTAATGAGCTTGAGTCTGTATTCACGATCCCGGATCCGGGATGGGGAGATCAGAAAGGTTAAAACAAAGGACATTAAGGAAAACTAAAATCATAACTTCAATGCCAACTGTTTATGTTTGTGTGCATGTCTTGCAATATTACTTGTATGTGTGTGTTCTTGTATGTGTTGATTTGAATGAGAGTGTGTGTATATACATGTGAACAAATGGCATCAGCCTCAGGCAAACCGGCATTAGTTGTAAAACACTGCCACTTAGTGTCATTCAAATGTACTGAATGCCTGAATGACACGTGTCTGGAGCAAACCTGGCACCATCCCTACGGTGAATCATGGTGATGGCAGCATCATGCTGTGGGGATGTTTTTCAGTGGCAGGGACTTGGAGACTAGTAAGGATCGAGGGAAAGATGAATGGAGAAAAGCACAGAGAGATCCTTGATGATAACCTGCTCCAGAGCATTCAGGACCTCAGACTGGGGGCGAAGGTTCACCTTCCAACAGGACAACGACCCTAAGCTCACAGCCAAGACAACGCAGGAGAAGCTTTGGGACAAGTCTCTGAATGTCCTTGAGTGGCCCAGCCAGAGCCCGAACATGAACCTGATCGAACATCTCTGGAGAGACCTGAAAATAGCTGTGTAGCTCCCCATCCAACCTGACAGAGCTTGAGAGGATCTGCAGAGAAGAATGGGTCAAATACAGGTGTGCAATACTTGTAGTCATACCCAAGAACACTCGAGGCTGTAATTGCTGCCAAAGGTTCTTCAACAAAGTTTGGAGTAAAGGGTCTGAATACTTATGAAAACGTAACATTTCCGGTTTTTTTTTTAAATAGATTTTCAAAAATGTCTGAAAACCTGTTTTTGCTGGGTCATTATGGGATATTGTGTGTAGGCTGATGACAGGGAAAATATATCAGTTTTAGAATAAGGCTTTAACGTCACAAAATGTGGAAAAAGTCAAGGGGTCTGAATATTTTCTAAATGCACTGTATATATTGCCATTAAGACCAGACGGTTCTTCAAGATGTTCATAGATAACCAGCAGGGTCAAATAATAATCACAGTGGCAAAAGAGGACGTAACAGGTCAGCACCTCAGGGGTAAATGTCAGTTGGCTTTTCATATCCCAGCATTCAGAGGTTGAGAGGTAGATGGAGACAGAGGAGAAACGAAACAGCAGGTCCCAGGATAAGGAAACCTGTCTGGTGAACAGGCCAGGGTTCCATAGCTGCAGGCAGAACAGCAGAAACTGGAGCAGCAGCACAACCAGGTGGACTGGGGAGTCAAATATAGAAAACCCCTTGAATGAATAGGTGTGTCCAAACTTTTGACTGGTCCTATATTCAGGATACTGAGACCTCACTAACAATCACCTCTTTCTGTTGTCGGGTGTTAAGAGCTGCCATGTTCCCCACAGATGAACTGAATTCCCAAATAACAATTGTTAGTTTGACCTCACGGCCGCAATGAAAATCGGCCGCAAATGAAAAATACAGCAAGATGAATATGTGATCCTTTGTTGATGTGCGCCGACCAACAAATGTCTGTCGTATGGGCGTAGGCAAAATAGATCATTCTGCAGGCAGCATGGAGAAGAAAACTATATTGAATGCAATTAATTGATTATTGAATGTTATGATGGACACAGCTTTGTAGAACCAAAACATAAACAGCCTCTGCTCAACAAACTGGAGAACGAATCGTTTGGGGTGCTGCAGTTCAAACAATATTGTGCTGATCACCTTCACGGTAGTAAAGTAATGCATTCTGCCAAGAGTTGTTCACAATCTAGTCCGGTTGAAGCCAAACAAGACCTTATTTCAAATACTGTATACCAAGAAATAATGGTATTTGTACGCCTAGCAATCAACAAATGTACATGGCTTAAAGCATGCTTTTACAGTCTCAGTCATAAATGACAGCTTAGGGTCGCAAAGGTAGTGAGTTCTATGATGAAGATGTAAAGAATATTTGCTGTTCTGTGGTGTGTAATGAGGACCAACCAGATGCTGCACTTGACGCATTTATGAAATGACTTATTCCAGTTATTAATAAGCATGCAGCCATTAAGAAAATGACTGCAAAAAATGGTTTAATCCCCATGGATTGATGAGGAGTTGGAAAATGGTATGGTTGAGAAGGATGAGGCAAAGGAATGGCAAATAAGCTTGGCTGCACAGCTGACTTGCACATGTACTGTACAGTAAATTGAGAAATCATGTGACTAAAGTGAATAAAAATAAGGAGAAAATGTACTATGAAACAAAGATAAATAATATGAAGAATGATAGTAAAAAATCTTTGGAGCACCATAAATGAAATGTTGGGTAAAAAGGCAAACTCGGCTCCATCATTCATTGAATCAGATGGCTCATTCACCACAAAACCCACTGATATTGCCAACAACTGTAATGTTTTTTTCATTGGCAAGATTAGAAAACTTGGGTATGACATGCCAACAACAAATTCTGAACTTACACATCCATGCATAACTGACCGAATTATAAAACACAAGCATTGTTATTTTGAATTCCGTAAAGTGAGTGTGGAAGAGGTGAAAAAAATGGTCTATCATCAATGACAAGCCACCTGGGTCTGACAACTTGGATGGAAGATGACTGAAGCTGACAGTGGACGTACGATATTGCAACTCCTATTTGCCCTCTCTTCAACCTAAGCCTACAGGAAAGTGTGCACCCTCAGCCCTGAAGGGAAGCAAAAATCATTCCATTACCCAAGAATAGCAAAGCACCCTTTACTGGCTCAAACAGCCGACCAATCAGGCTGTTACCAACCCTTAGTAAACTTTTGAAAAAAAATAGTGATTGACCAGATACAATGCTATTTCACAGTAAATAAATTAACAATAGATTTTCAGCACGCTTAAAGGGAAGGGCATTCAACATGTACGCACTTACACTAATTACTGATGATTGGCTGAGAAAAATTTATAATTAAAAGATTGTGGGAGATGTTCTGTTAGGGCTCCCAAGTGGCGCAGGGGTCTGAGGCACTGCATCTCAGTGCAAGAGGTGTCACTACAGTCCCTGGATCAAATCCAGACTGTATTACATCCTGTGAATGGGAGTCCCATAGGGTGCTGCACAATTGGCACAGTGTTGTCTGGGGTAGGTGTCATTGTAAATAAGAATATGTTCTTAACTGACTTGCCTAGTTAAATAAAGAGAAAAATAAATAAAGCACTTCTCTGCAGCGTTTGACATTATTGATCAAAATCTGCTGCTGGAAATAGTGTAAGTGTTATGGCTTTACATCCCCTAATATATTGTGGATCTAGAGTTACCTGTCTAACAGAACACAGAGGGTGTTCTTTAAGGTAATCCTCTCCAACATAATCTAGGAAGAGTCAGGCATTCCCCAGAGCAGCTGTCTAGGTCCCTTACTTTTTCAATCTTTACTAATGACTTGCCACTGGCGCTGAGTGAAGCCTGTGTGTCTATGGATGCTGATGACTCAACACTATACACATCAGCTACCACAGCAGGTGATATCACTGCAACACTTAATAGTTGCAGTCAGTTTCAGAATGGGTGGCAAGAAATAAGTTAGTCCTAAATACATGAATTTCAAAACCTAAAGGCATTGTATTTGGGACCTAAAATTAAAACACTGAACCTCAACTAAATCTTGTAATGGATAATGTGGAAATGTAACAAGTTGAGAATAAACTTTTGTCATGGTCAAAACATATTGATACAACAGTAGCTAAGATGGGGATAGATATGTCCATAATAAAGCACTGCTCTGCCTTCTTAACAACACTATCAACAAGGTAGGTTCTACAGGCCCTTGTTTTGTCGCACCTGGACTACTGTCCAGTCATGTGGTCAGGTGCCAAAAAGAAGGACTTAGGAAAATTACAATTGGCCCAGAAATGGGCAGCACGGCTCACCCTTAAATGTACACAGAGAGCTAACATTAATATTATGAATGTCAATCTCTCATGGCTCAAAGTAGAGAGATGTACTTCCTCACTACTTGTATTTGTGAGAATTATTGACATGTTGAATGCACCCAGCTGTCAGTTTAAACTACTAGCACACAACTCAGACACCAATGCATACCCCACAAGACATGCCACCAGGTCTCTTCACAGTCCCCAAGTCCAGGACAGACTATGGGAGGTGCACAGTACTACAGAGAGCCATTCCACATCAAGTAACTCATGCAAGCAGTAAAATAATTTGAAATTAAATAAAAATACAACTTATGGGACAGCGGGGACTGTGAAGAGACACATGTGCACTATAGACACACACATGGATTTTGTGTTGTAGATATGGTAGTAGAGTAGTGGCCTGAGGGCAAACCCTTAATGTGTTGTGAAATCTGTTTTGTAATGTAAGGTTAGTTTTATTGTATAGAAGTGCCTTTAATTTGCCAGACCCCATGAAGCTGCCTTGACATCAGCTAAAAGGATCCATAAATACAGATGTTGGTAAATTAAGGATTATGCAATTTAATCAGATGCCAACTAGTGGCCTTTTTGGGTACGTCAGATTATCACAAAACTCTGGCCCTCCGTATGGCCTTTTCACATGTTAAATATGTTTTCAAATAGAATGACAGTTATGAAATTTTGCCTTAAATAACCAACTAGGTGAATACCATTACCATAGAAATGTACTCAATTTTACCACGTCAATACTTAGTTGTAAATGGTGGACGCTGTGAAAGGTAGCCATTATTGAAAATGCAATTGCTGATTAGACACTTCTCATTAGGCTATTTTCCCTATTAACCAAGTGGTCTAGACACTCATACTATATGGACACATTAACAATGTCGATCAAAATATTTTCCAGTTTAAGTCTGCCTATCAATTATCAAAATGAAAGTCTTCAGTATATGACAGCGCCAATAATCCCCTTATGGTGAACGAGAGGCTTGAAGACTCATTACTATTTGGAGCATAGTTCATAATTTGCTTTAGGGGAACAATTGGGCATTCAACTGAAATAAACAGAATGAGTACTGATTTGTTTTGTATCAGTAAAGGTCAAACTTCCCATCACTAGAGAAATGTGCCATAACAGCTGGCTAACAGTTTTAATTGACCTCTAGGCTGTCTAATAAACTTGTGATGCCCAGTAAAGGTCTACAGCAACTGTAGGTAACCATTTCACTCCTATGGACCTAGAGTTGACAGTTGGGTCCTTAATTTACATGGCACTATAACCAGATACAGTAAAGGACACCCTCTGTGGTCAGACGTAACAGCCTTTATTAAACTTATCCTATTGTTATGACCCTCAGCCACTAGTAGGTCTACAATTGTCAGTATTTATCACTGGTTTGAAGATGCTCAGTAAAAGAGCAAATAACCTCAATAGACTGATACATCCATTACTAAAGGTCAACACTTAGAAAACAGCAACAAACTTTAGTGTTCTTTTAATCGTTTTACAAGAAGCCTTGCCTCCAAAATGCAGTATTGGGGTCAACAGAAACACCAATGTTACAGCTGTGTTGCACTAAACCAGTTCAACACTCTCCCCTCCCTATAAATGCAAAGCCAGTAGGTTCTAGCAGAGAAGTCAGGAGTCCTGGTCTGAGGCTGGAGACCGTAGCCTGGGGATGGAAGTGGTTTAGCTCTGGCCTCCCAGGGTGTGCTTGTCAAACAGGTACTCTGCCATCTTGTTGTTGACAGCATCCATCTTGGTGAGGTTGGTGATGTGGTCTCCCAGCTTCTTAATGGCCTCCACCTGCTCATTCAGGTAATGGGTCTCCAGGAAGTGACACAGCTAAAGAGGGAAAACAGGTCAGAAAACAGAATGAATACAGACTATTGTAGATACAGTAACACACAAGAGCCTGGTGGTAATGGCATAAGGACAGAGTGTTTCTAGCTTTTATTTTTTTAACTAGGCAAGTCAGTTAAGAACAAATCCTTATTTACAATGACATCCTAACGTGGAACAGTGGGTTCTCTTGTTCAGGGGCAGAATAGTTCTCGTCAGCTAGGGGATTCAATCCTTTGTTAGAGGCCCAAAGCTCCAACCACTAGACAACCTGCCGCCCCTTATGCATTAGCTGCATTGTGTGCGCGTGAAGCAGGTCAACATCCTGTGTCATTAGTTATCAGAGCTACAACAACCTGATCATCTCCAGAGACAGTACCTGTGTTCTATGTGATACATACATGTGGTTCCACCATAACTTACATGGGGGTCAACCTTGTCAGAGGCAATCTTGTGCAGGTCCAGCAGGGCCTGGTTCACATTCTTCTCCAGCTGCAGAGCACACTGCATGGCCTCCAGCCCATTGCCCCACTCATCACGTTCTGGCTTCTACACAGGACAGAGTGAACACAGAAGTGTTAATGACTACTAGCAGATGTTAAGGTTAGGATAAAGTGAACAGAGTTCCCTTACACTTTCAGTTCAGTGGTTAGAGGCAGTATGTTCAGGACTACAGGTTCTCTATATCAACTTACTCCATGGAGGAGTGTGTGTACAAGTGGTAAAGACATTATCATGCTACAATCTAAATGTGTTTTTCGAAGCTCAGGAGCTCACCTTGATGTCCTGGAGTAAAATGCGTCCACCTCGCTTGTTCTGAAAGGAGAGTAGCTGCTCTCCTTGAAGAAATGCGCTAAGCCAGGCAGAGCCACATCACCACGGGAGAAATAGAAAGCCTGGGTGGATAAACATAAAACATTGTAGTTAGGAAAAAAGCATGCCAAACGTGACTAGATATTCTGTTCAGGTTGTGGCAACTAAGCTTGATGATAGGGATGACTCAGTCTAGTCTGTGGTCTACTTGGTAACCTGACAATTAACCTGTCAAGGAGTTGTTACGCGCTCTGTCCAAGGTAGGATAGATTCCCGGCTTCATTTGAATGCTATACCAACCTGGAGGGTCTTAATAGCCTTGCAAAGTAAAACTCAAATGTTGAGATCCTTGGCTATTAAATTGTCTAGGACTACATAAAAGTCAAGTGAAAAAACGCCATTTAGGCCCAGGCATAATAATACACAGTTAGATCAACAAAACAGTCATCTTGGTAGACTCCTTACCATGGAAGTGTAGGTGTAGGAGGCAAACATCTCCAAGTTGATCATCCGGTTGATGGCAGTTTCGCAATCGTGGTGATAGTTCTGGCGGATCTGAGACTCCATCTCAGCAGATTATTTTATATCGAAATGAAAAGTACAAATAAAAAGTTTCTCAGACTATTTTGCATTTACAGTTCAAAAAAGTTCTGTCATCAATCCGTAATGTTCTATGATGCGGGACGAAGGCAGAGGAGTTCCGTTCAATCACTGTTGAAGCAAGAACTTCTTCATGCGTCTTCTCAGACTTGTGAACTGGAAGGATCCTTGGTCGCTCTATTTATTGTTCCAAACGGAATGCGTCAGTGAAATCCCCCCTCACAGAGCGTGGCCAATCACCTTTAGAATTTCAACAGGAACTAGGCGGATCATTTGATGACCATCCCACTCATGCACATGCCCTAAAGCAAAGATTATTTATTATATTGACAAGAAAGCCGAGTGACCACTCTAACACTGGAAATACATGTGCTCAAGGAATGAAGACAGGCAAGATCAGGTGGGACCATTCTAGCCAATGATTGGGCAGGTACGCGTGTGAACACCACGCACAAATAAACTTCATTTTTCTCAAAGTTTCCGGAATACCACATGCATCCACATATATCAGTACATTTGTAAAAGCTTAAACATTACGAAACTTCGATTCGATCATAATCCTCAAGTACTTTGAAAAAAACGGGCTTATCACACGCGGAAAGATTTTTAGCAGAGTAAATGCT
Source organism: Oncorhynchus mykiss (assembly GCF_013265735.2). Classification (NCBI taxonomy): domain Eukaryota; kingdom Metazoa; phylum Chordata; class Actinopteri; order Salmoniformes; family Salmonidae; genus Oncorhynchus; species Oncorhynchus mykiss. The sequence continues at coordinate 62,491,453 of NC_048576.1, forward strand.
CTCGCCTTGACCTCTTCATCTCGGACTGTTAATTTTTTTTTTACTTTGTTTATTGCAAAGTAACATTCTATTGGAAACAACTAAAGCAGTAGTATCAGCTAAAAGCTTAAGCAATCCTACAGTACAGGTCTAACTACAGAAGTTATTGTTGAAAATTGTATGTGTGTTATATCCTTAGAAGAAAATAGGAAGAATTTGAACACTCATTCTAATATTAGGCTAATTTAGAAATAGTCTATGTTTACGTTTGATTTAGGATATAAAAGGAATTGAACTTTGAGACGCAGTTCTGTAAACTTCTGTTTCATTCTCTATGAGCACATGTTTCAATAGCATATGTAGCTTAATTGTTTACCTTTTCCACAATGCAGTCAAAAGAAAAACTGTAGGGTTTATCACAGTTTTTTTTATTTTTAAATCAGCTCATTTTTCAATATGAGGTATGGGAATACAGTAGTGGACAGAGAAAGAAAGACTGGCTTTTGTAGAAATAGTATTTGATAATACACCTTTCGGTTTCAAATTACATATTGAGGTTGACAAATGGTATGTCAGATGATTACATTAGCCTATAAAGTTTGCCAAAAGGCACCTAAAGGCCTCTTAGTATAAGGGCACAGGGCAAAACCCATATGCAGACACGGGAGGCAGAGGGTTTGAGTCTCTGATATTTATTAGTATCCAAGGAGCAGGCAAGAGAATGGTCATGGACAGGCAAAAAGATCATAACAAGGTCAGAATCCAGGAGGTACAGAGCGGCAGGCAGGTTCAGAGCCAGGGCAGGCAAGGGTCAAAACCGGGAGGACTGGCAAAAGAGAGATAAGAAAAATCAGGGGCACGGGAAATACACGCTGGTTGACTTGACATTAGGAACTGGCACAGGGAAACAGGAAACGCAGGGATAAATACACCGGGGAAAATAATTGACACATGAAGGGGGTAGAGAAAATCACAAGAACAGGTGAAACAGATCATGGCGTGAGACTTAGACCATGAGAAACAAGATTATATGTTCTGATGAAACCAATACTGAACTCTTTGGCCTGAATGCCAAGTGTCACGTCTGGAGGAAACCTGGCACAATCCCTACGGTGAATCATGGTGATGGCAGCATCATGCCGTTGGAATGTTTTTCAGTGGCAGGGACTGGGAGACTAGTGAGGATCGAGGGAAAGATGAACAAAGAAAAGTACAAAGAGATCCTTGATGAAAACCTGCTCCAGAGCATTCAGGACCTCAGACTGGGGGCGAAGGTGCACCTTCCAACAGGACAACGACCCTAAGCATACAGCTTTGGGACAAGTCTCTGAATGTCCTTGAGTGGCCCAGCCAGAGCCCGGACATGAACCTGATCGATCATCTCTGGAGAGAACTGAAAATAGCTGTGTAGCGACGCTCCCCATCCAACCTGAGAGCTTGAGAGGATCTGCAGAGAAGAATAATAGAAACTCCACAAATACAAGTGTGCCAAGCTTGTAGCATCATACCCAAGAACACTTGAGGCTGTAAGGCCAAAGGTTCTTCAACAAAGTACTGAGCAAAGGGCCTGAATACTTATGTAAATGTTATATTTCTGTATTTTTTTATATAGATTTCCAAAAATGTCTGAAAACCTGTTTTTGCTGTGTCATTATGGGATATTGTGTGTATACTGATGAGGGGGAAAAAACAATGAATCAGTTTAAGAATAAGGCTTTAACGTCACAAAATGTGGAAAAAGTCAATGGGTCTAAATACAGTACTTTCTGAATGTACTGTATATGACTATTAAGGCCAGATCGTTCTTCAAGATGTTCAGACGTTCATAGGTGACAAGCAGGGGCAAATAATAATCACAGTGGTTATAGAGGACACAACAGATCAGCACCTCAGGAGTAAATGTCAGTTAACTTTTCATAGCCCAGCATTCAGAGATTGAGAGGTAGATGGAGAAACGAAACACAGGTCCCGGGATAAGGTAGCATGTCTGGTGAACAGGTTCCATAGCTGCAGGCAGAACAGCAGAAACTGGAGCAGCAGCACAACCAGGTGGACTGGAGAGTCTTCATGCCAGGTAGTTCTTTTTTAAAATTTTTAAAAATAATTTTACCCCTTTTTCTCCCCAATTTCGTGGTATCCAATTGTTGTAGTAGCTACTATTTTGTCCCATTGCTACAACTCCCGTACGGGCTCGGGAGAGACGAAGGCTGAATGTCATGCGTCCTCCGATACACAACCCAACCAGCCGTACTGCTTCTTAACACAGCGCTCATCCAACCCGGAAGCCAGCCGCACCAATGTGTCGGAGGCTACACCGTGCACCCGGCAACCTTGGTTAGCGCGCACTGCGCCCGGCCCGCCACAGGAGTCGCTGGTGCGCGATGAGACAAGGACATCCCTAACCCGGACGACGCTAGGCCAATTGTGCGAGGCCCCTCATGCCAGGTAGTTCTGAGGCATGGTCATAGGGCTCAGGTCCTGACATCCCTCTCCCTCCCCCCCTCCCTTCGCACAGACTATTGAAGCATATACAGTACCAATCAAAAGTTGACACACCCACTCATTCAACTTTTCTTTATTTTACTTGTTTCCACAATGTAGAGTAACAGTGAAAACAAACTATGAAAAAACAAACAGAACCATGAAGTAACCAAAGTGTTAGATAAAATATTTTACATTTTAGATTCAAAGTAGCCACACTTTGCACACTCTTGGCATTCTCAACCAGCTTCATCTGGAATGCTTTAACAGTCTTGGAGTTCCCACATATGCTGAGCATTTGTTGGCTGCTTTTCCTTCATTCTGCTGCCAAATTGTCCCAATATGGTAATTGGTATTTTATTAGGATCCCCATTTGCTGTTGCGATAGCTCAATACTTCTTGGTTGTACATGTTGGTGGCAGTTGTGGAAAGAATATAGCAGCAATTATTGAAAATGCAATTGCTGATTAGGCTATTTTCCCCTTTAACCAGGTGGTCTATCCAAAAGGAACTCATGTACCATATGGACACTAACAATGTGTACCAATATTTTTTCCAGTTAAAGTTTAAGTTGAGCTTGCCTGTCAATTACCGAAATGATAGTCTTCAGTAAATTACCAGTAGCTCTGCAACCATATGACAGCTACAATTAGCCCCTTATGGTGAACGAGAGGCTTGAAGACTCAGTTCATAATTTGCTGTAGGGGAACAATTGGGCATTATCAACTGAAATAAACAAAATGAGTAGATTTGGTGTCAGTGAAAGCCGAACTTCCCATCACTAGAGAAATGCACCATCACAGCTGGCTAACAGGTTTGAGTGACCTCTAGGCTGTCTAATAAGCTTGTGATGCACAGAGTCAAGGTCTACATCAACTGTTGTTAACCATTTCAAGCCTATGGCGCTTGTGTTGACAGTTGGTCCCTAAAGTGACATGGCACTACTACAAGATACAGTAAAGGACACCCTCTGTGGTCAGAGGTAAGATCCTTTATAAACCTCATGTTTAACTTCTATTGTTATGACCCTCAGCCACTAGTAGGTCTACGGTTGTCACTGGTATGAAGATGCTCAGTAAGACAGAGCAAAGAACCTGAATAGACTGATACAACATCCATTACTACAGGTCAACACTTAGAAAACAACCTTCAGTGATATTTTTTTATTGTTTTACAAGAAGCCTTGCCTCCAAAATACAGTAGTGTTGTCAACAGAAAGCCAGGAGGATCTCAGAAGCCAGTAGTCCTGGTCTGAGGCTGGAGGCCGTAGCCTGGGGATGAAAGTGGTTCAGCTCTGGCCTCCCAGGGTGTGCTTGTCAAACAGGTACTCTGCCATCTTGTTTTTGACAGCATCCATCTTGGTGAGGTTCGTGATGTGGTCACCCAGCTTCTTAATGGCGTCCACCTGCTCATTCAGGTAATGGGTCTCCAGGAAGTCACACAGCTAAAGAGGGAAACAGGTCAGAAAAGAGAATGACTACAGAACATTGTAGATACAGTAACACACAAGAGCCTGGTGGTAATGGAATAAGCGAAGATAATGAGGTGTCTGCAGTTTATTATTTAACAAGGCAAGTCCGTTAAGAACAAATACTTATTTACATTGGCATCCTAATGTGGAACAGTGGGTTAACTGCCTTGTTCAGGGGCGGAACATATTTTTACTTTCTCAGCGCCGGGATTCAAACCAGCAACCTTTGTTACCGGCCCAAAGCTCTAACCACTAGACAATCTGCTGCACTTTTTGCAGCATAGTGCGCATCTGTGGACTATTGCGTGAAGCAAGTCACAATCATGTCATTAATTAGCAGACTTACAACCTGATCATCTCCTGGTACAGTACCTGTATTCTGTGATACATACATGTGGTTCAACCATAACTTACATGGGGGTCAACCTTGTCTGAGGCAATCTTGTGCAGGTCCAGCAGGGCCTGGTTCACATTCTTCTCCAGCTGCAGAGCACACTGCATGGCCTCCAGCCCATTGCCCCACTCATCACGTTCTGGCTTCTACACAGGCCAGAGTGAACACAGAAGTGTTAATGACTACTAGCAGATGTTAAGGTTAGGATAAAGTGAACAGAATTACACCCCTTACACTTTCAGTTCAGTGGTTAGAGGCAGTATGTTCAGGACTCCAGGTTCTCTATATCAACTTACTCCATGGAGGAGTGTGTGTACAAGTGGTAAAGACATTTATCAGTCTACAATCTAAATGTGTTCGATGCTCAGGTGCTCACCTTGATGTCCTGGAGTAAAATGCGTCCACCTCGCTTGTTCTGAAAGGAGAGTAGCTTGTCGGCGTGCTCCCGCTCCTCGTCGCTGTTCTCCTTGAAGAAATGTGCGAAGCCAGGCAGAGCCACATCATCACGGGAGAAATAGAAAGCCTGGGTGGACAAACAAAACATTGTGGTTAGAAGAAAAAAAAAAGCATGCCAAACGTGACTAGATATTCTGTTCAGGTTGTGGCAACTAAGCTTGATTATAGGGATGAATCAGACAAGTCTGTAGTCTACTTGGTAACCTGCCAATGAGTTGTTACGGGCCCTGTCCAAGATAGATTCCCGGCTTCATTTGAAAAAAAAACTCAAATATGCACTTCACGGAGTTGCTTGGCTATTAATTATCTAGGCCAACAGAATAAAAAGGTGAAACATTTAGGCCCAGGCATAATAATACAGGTAAAAGAAAACGGTCATCTTGGTAAACTCCTTACCATTGAAGTGTAGGTGTAGGAAGCAAACATCTCCAAGTTGATCATCCGGTTGATGGCAGCTTCGCAATCGTGGTGATAGTTCTGGCGGATCTGAGACTCCATTTTGGCAGATTTTCTTTAAGGTCTAAATGAAAAGTACAAAAATAAAGTTTCTTCGACTATTTTGTTATTACAGTTCAAGTAAGTGCTATGTCAACAATCCGGAACGTTCTATGATGCGGGACGAAGGCAGAGGAGTTCCGTTCAATCACTGTTGAAGCAAGAACTTCTTCATGCGTCGTCTCAGACTTGTGAACTGGAAGGATCCTTGTTCGCTCTATTTATTGTTCCAAACGGAATGCGTCAGTGAAATCCACCCTCACAGAGCGTAGCCAATCACCTTTAGAATTTCAACAAGAACTAGGCGGGTCATTTAAAGACGAGCCCACTCATACACATGACCTAAAGCGAAGATTGTTTATAATATTGACAAGAGAGCCGAGTGACTCCTCTAACGATGGAAATGCTTGTGCTCAACGAATGAAAACAGACAAGATCAGGTGGGACCATTCTAGCCAATGAGAGGGCAGGTACGCGTGTGAACAACAAGCACAACTAAACATATTTTTTCTCAAAGCTTCCGGAATGCCACATGCATCCACATCTAAAGCAGTAGTATCAGCCAAAAGCAATGCTACAGTGCAGGTCTAACAACAGCGGTTATTGTTGGAAAATATGTGTGTTTGTTATATCCTTAGAAGAAAATTGGAAGAATTGGAACATTCATTCTAATATTAGGCTAATTGAGAAATAGTCTTTGTCTATATTAGATTTATGATATATAAGGAATTGAACTTTGAAACACAGGTCTGTAAACTTCTGTTTCATTCTCTAAGAGCACATGTTTCAATAGAACATGAAGCTTAATTATTGACCTTTTCCAGAATGCAGTCAAAAGAAAAACGGTAGGATTTATCATACTTAAGAAAAAATATAAATTAAATTTTCAGTATGAGGTATGGGAATACAGTAGTGGACAGAGAACGAAAGGCTGGCTTTTGTAGAAATGGTATTTGATGATACACCTTTCGGTTTCAAATGACATATTGTTGTTGTCAAATGGTATATCAAAGTTGATTACATTTGCCTAGAAATAACTACACAAAATACATACATTACACAAAATACATACATACATCTAACCATACATAGGTTATTAAGCTAAAACTGTGAAGTGGAAAACTTTTTACAGCTAATGAAAATCAAAGACTACAGTAATAAAGTAACCTTCCTAACAACTTCAGTTCACATGACCTGATCTTCCACAACTGTTGACAGGGTGCTTTCAGGGTGCTGGGTTATTGCTCAATACAGCCATGTAGTTGAAATGTCCTTGGTATTCATAAGAACTAGAGCTGTGTTCGATACTAACCGCACTAACCATACTACTAGTGATGTAAGTGGAGTATGTAGTATGGTTATTGGTCATAGAATGGATATAGTTAGTTTGCCAGAAGTTCCCGGATGTCGTATTAGCCAAAATACAAAGTATACAAGCAGATGTACTGTTAGGATTCTTTACATACAATAGAAATAAGCTGAAACATTTTTACGTAATTAATTTCATTATTCTTTTGGCTAAATTTCATATACACAAATGTAAATTTACAAACAGAAAACCACATTTTCGTACCCTACAAAAAGAAATTGAACTGTATTTTAAGACGGTTAAATGCTCTACTAACAAAAAAGCTGTTAGAATTGTAAGTATATGCATGTCCATTAAGGTCTTTGTGTAATTGTAATGTGATATTGTATCCCCTTGTCACGCCCTGGTCGAAGTATTTTGTGTTTATCTTCATTTATTTGGTCAGTCCAGGGTGTGGCATGGGTTTTTGTATGTGGTGTGTTGGTATTGGGATTGTAGCTTAGTGGGGTGTTCTAGCTAAGTCTATGGCTGTCTGAAGTGGTTCTCAATCAGAGGCAGGTGTTTATCGTTGTCTCTGATTGGGAACCATATTTAGGCAGCCATATTCTTTGAGTGTTTTGTGGGTGATTGTCCTTAGTGTCCTTGTAACTGTCTTGTGTTAGTTTGTACCAGTTTAGGCTGTTTCGGTTTTCACATTACGTTTATTGTTTTCGTACAGTTCATGTTTTATCATTGTTGAATAAACATGGATCGCAATCTACACGCTGCATTTTGGTTCGACTCTCCTTCTACCGAAGAAAGCCGTTACACCCCTAGCTCGATTGTCCATTGTTTGTAATCTATGTATGCTTGTGTTCCCTCATGTGCTTTATGTATTGATTTGTTAATACAAAATAAAATAATACAAATAAAAATACAAGCAGTGGACATTATTTCTGTGCTTTCAGGGCCCATAATGCAATTCTTCAGAAAACGGGCGTGGTCACAACGTTTTCAGGTTTTAAGAGAATGCCGGAAAATATGCAGCTGAAGTCAGATGAGAGCAGATACAACTTCATTGCTTTAACAAATTATGACAAATGTTAAAATGTTCAGCGATGTAATGAATTTTCAAATAAGTTACGTTACAATTCTTTAGCTACGCTATCCTTACAAACTGCATAGCGTATCATTGCAGTAGTATGTACCGTTATGTTAGCTAGCTATCTAACATACATTTAGTTGGCTATTAAGACCAGGCTTTGATAAGTGGTATAGTCAATGTGCGTTCGCAATGGACATTGTTAATTCACTCTGGCTATCTACTCCGATTTCAGAGCACTCTCATCTGAGAGTGCTCTGACTTCCGGCTCTGAGAGTGCTCTGACTTCCGGCGCCGACAGAGATGGCCGCCTCGCTTCGCATTCCTAGGAAACTATGCATTTAATTTTTTTTATTTTTTACGTTATTTCTTACATTGGTATCCCAGGTCCTCTTAGGTTTCATTACATACAGTTGAGAAGAAGTACTGAATATAAGAGCAGCGTCAACTCACCATCAGTACGACCAATAATATGACTTTCGCGAAGCGGATCCAGTGTTCTGCCTTTCACCCAGGTCAACGGAATGGATCCCAGCCGGTGACCCAAAAAACGACTTCGTAAAAAAGGGAAACGAAGCGGTCTTCTGGTCAGACTCCGGAGACGGGCACATCGCGCACCACTCCCTAGCATATTTCTCGCCAATGTCCAGTCTCTTGACAACAAGGTTGATGAAATCCGAGCAAGGGTAGCATTCCAGAGGGACATCAGGGACTATAACATTCTTTGCTTCACGGAAACATGGCTCACTCGAGAGACGCTATCGGAGTCGGTGCAGCCAGCTGGTTTCTCCACGCATCGCGCCGACAGAAACAAACCTCTTTCTGGTAAGAAGAGGGGCGGGGGCGTATGCTTTATGGTTAACGAGACGTGGTGTGGTCACAACAACATACAGGAACTCAAGTCCTTCTGTTCACCTGATTTAGAATTCCTCACAATCAAATGTTGACCGCATTATCTATCAAGGGAATTCTCTTTGATTATAATCACAGCTGTATATATTCCCCCCCAAGCAGACACATCAAACTTTATTTGACTCTTTGCAAACTGGAATCCACATATCCTGAGGCTGCATTCATTGCAGCTGGGGATTTTAACAAGGCTAATCTGAAAACAAGACTCCCTAAATTGTATCAGCATATGGATTGCGCACCCAGGGCTGGTAAAATCTTGGATGATTGTTATTCTAACTTCCGCGATGCATATAAGGCCCTCCCCCGCCCTCCTTTCGGAAAAGCTGACCACGACTCCATTTTGTTGCTCCCTGCCTACAGACAGAAGCTAAAACAAGAAGCTCCCACGCTGAGGTCTGTTCAACGCTGGTCCGACCAATCTGATTCCACTGTCATGTATTGTCATGTTGTGTCCTGTTTCTGTCCTTTCTCTTCACCCTGTCTCCCCCTGCTGGTCGTTTTAGGTTACCTTTTCTCCCCCTCTTTTCCCCCAGCTGTTCCTTGTCTCCTCCTAACTACCTCGTCACCCCTTTTCCCACCTGTTCCCTTTTTCCCTCTGATTAGTCCTCTATATCTCTCTCTGTTTTTGTTCCTGTCCTTGTCGGATTCTTGTTTGTTGTGTTTCATGCCTGAACCAGACTATCGTCATGTTTGCTGTAACCTTGTCCTGTCCTGTCGGAATCTGCCGGTCCATCTGAGCCTACCTATGTTTGGTTATTAAAGAAGCTCTGTTTAAGTTAATTCGCTTTTGGGTCCTCATTCACGCACCGTAACAGAAGAATCCGACCTAGAATGGACCCAGCGACTTCGGATCCTCTCCACTCAGCCGTCGAGATCCAGGGAGCGATGCTAGGCAGACACGAGCAGGAATTGTCTGCTGCTCGACATGCCGTTGAGACCCTGGCCACCCAAGTCTCCAACCTCACAGAACAGGTTCACCATCTCCGCCTCGATCCACCGGCCACTTCCAGGGCTTTCGAATCTCCGGAGCCCAGAATCAATAACCCGCCGTGTTACTCTGGGGAGCCCACTGAATGCCGCTCGTTCCTCACCCAGTGTGATATTGTGTTTTCTCTCCAGCCCAACACTTACTCCAGGAGCACTGCTCGTGTCGCCTACGTCATATCTCTCCTTATTGGACGGGCTCGTGAGTGGGGCACGGCAATCTGGGAGGCAAGGGCTGAGTGTACTAACCAGTATCAGGACTTTAAGGAGGAGATGATACGGGTTTTTGATCGATCTGTTTTTGGGGAGGAGGCTTCCAGGGTCCTGTCTTCCCTATGTCAAGGTAATCGATCCATAACAGACTACTCTATTGAGTTTCGCACTCTTGCTGCCTCCAGTGGCTGGAACGAGCCGGCTTTGCTCGCTCGTTTTCTGGAGGGTCTCCGCGCAGAGGTAAAGGATGAGATTCTCTCCCGGGAGGTTCCTTCCAGCGTGGATTCCTTGATTGAACTCGCTATTCGCATTGAGCGACGGGTTGATCTTCGTCACCGAGCTCGTGGAAAGGAGCTCGCGTTCTCCGTTGCCCCCCTCTCCGCATCACTACCATCTTCCTCTGCCGGCTCGGGTGCTGAGCCTATGCAGCTGGGAGGTATCCGCATCTCGACTAAGGAGAGGGAACGGAGAATCACCAACCGCCTCTGTCTCTATTGCGGTTCTGCTGGTCATTTTGTCACTTCATGTCCAGTAAAAGCCAGAGCTCATCAGTAAGCGGAGGGCTACTGGTGAGCGCTACTACTCCTGTCTCTCCTTCAAGATCCTGCACTACCTTGTCGGTCCATCTACGCTGGACCGGTTCGTCAGCTTCCTGCAGTGCCTTAATAGACTCTGGGGCGGAGGGCTGTTTTATGGACGAGACCTGGGCTCGGGAACATGACATTCCTCTCAGACAGTTAAGGGAGCCCACGGCCTTGTTCGCCCTGGATGGTAGTCCTCTCCCCAGGATTCAGCGTGAGACGCTACCTTTAACCCTCACTGTTTCTGGTAATCATAGCGAAACCATTTCTTTTTTAATTTTTCGTTCACCTTTTACACCTGTTGTTTTGGGCCATCCCTGGCTAGTTTGTCATAATCCTTCCATTAATTGGTCTAGTAATTCTATCCTCTCCTGGAACGTCTCTTGTCATGTGAAATGTTTAATGTCTGCTATCCCTCCTGTTTCCTCTGTCTCTTCTTCACAGGAGGAGCCTGGTGATTTGACAGGGGTGCCGGAGGAATATCACGATCTGCGCACGGTGTTCAGTCGGTCCAGGGCCACCTCTCTTCCTCCACACCGGTCGTATGATTGTAGTATTGATCTCCTTCCGGGAACCACTCCCCCCCGGGGTAGACTATACTCTCTGTCGGCTCCCGAACGTAAGGCTCTCGAAGATTATTTGTCTGTAGCTCTTGACGCCGGTACCATAGTCCCCTCGTCCTCTCCCGCCGGAGCGGGGTTTTTTTTTGTCAAGAAGAAGGACGGGTCTCTGCGCCCCTGCATAGATTATCGAGGGCTGAATGACATAACAGTGAAGAATCGTTATCCGCTTCCTCTTATGTCTTCAGCCTTCGAGATCCTGCAGGGAGCCAGGTTTTTCACTAAGTTGGACCTTCGTAACGCTTACCATCTCGTGCGCATCAGGGAGGGGGACGAGTGGAAGACGGCGTTTAACACTCCGTTAGGGCACTTTGAATACCGGGTTCTTCCTTTCGGCCTCGCTAACGCTCCAGCTGTCTTTCAGGCATTAGTCAATGATGTCCTGAGAGACATGCTGAACATCTTTGTTTTCGTTTACCTTGACGATATCCTGATTTTTTCACCGTCACTCCAGATTCATGTTCAGCACGTTCGACGTGTCCTCCAGCGCCTTTTAGAGAATTGTCTTTTTGTGAAGGCTGAGAAGTGCACTTTTCATGCCTCCTCCGTCACATTTCTCGGTTCTGTTATTTCCGCTGAAGGCATTAAGATGGATCCCGCTAAGGTCCAAGCTGTCATTGATTGGCCCGCCCCTAAGTCACGCGTCGAGCTGCAGCGCTTTCTCGGCTTCGCGAACTTCTATCGTCGTTTCATCCGTAATTTCGGTCAGGTGGCAGCTCCTCTCACAGCCCTTACTTCTGTCAAGACGTGCTTTAAGTGGTCCGTTTCCGCCCAGGGAGCTTTTGATCTCCTCAAGAATCGTTTTACATCCGCTCCTATCCTTGTTACACCTGACGTCTCTAGACAGTTCGTTGTTGAGGTTGACGCGTCAGAGGTGGGCGTGGGAGCCATTCTTTCTCAGCGCTCCCTCTCTGACGACAAGGTCCACCCATGCGCGTATTTTTCTCATCGCCTGTCGCCGTCGGAACGTAACTATGATGTGGGAAACCGCGAACTGCTCGCCATCCGGTTAGCCCTAGGCGAATGGCGACAGTGGTTGGAGGGGGCGACCGTTCCTTTTGTCGTTTGGACTGACCATAGGAACCTTGAGTACATCCGTTCTGCCAAACGACTTAATGCGCGTCAGGCGCGTTGGGCGCTGTTTTTCGCTCGTTTCGAGTTCGTGATTTCTTATCGTCCGGGCTCTAAGAACACCAAGCCTGATGCTTTATCTCGTCTCTTCAGTTCTTCAGTAGCCTCCACTGACCCCGAGGGGATTCTCCCTGAGGAGCGTGTTGTCGGGTTGACTGTCTGGGGAATTGAGAGGCAGGTAAAGCAAGCGCTCACTCACACTCCGTCGCCGCGCGCTTGTCCTAGGAACCTTCTTTTCGTTCCCGTTCCTACTCGTCTGGCCGTTCTTCAGTGGGCTCACTCTGCCAAGTTAGCCGGCCACCCTGGCGTTCGGGGTACGCTTGCTTCCATTCGCCAGCGTTTTTGGTGGCCCACCCGGGAGCATGACACGCGTCGTTTCGTGGCTGCTTGTTCGGTCTGCGCGCAGACTAAGTCCGGTAACTCCCCTCCTGCCGGCCGTCTCAGGCCGCTTCCCATTCCCTCTCGACCGTGGTCTCACATCGCCTTAGATTTTGTCACCGGACTGCCTTCGTCAGCGGGGAAGACTGTTATTCTTACGGTTGTCGATAGGTTCTCTAAGGCGGCTCATTTCATTCCCCTTGCTAAGCTTCCTTCTGCTAAAGAGACGGCACAAATCATCATCGAGAATGTTTTCAGAATTCATGGCCTTCCGTCAGACGTCGTTTCGGACAGAGGTCCGCAATTCACGTCTCAATTTTGGAGGGAGTTTTGCCGTTTGATTGGGGCTTCCGTCAGTCTCTCTTCCGGCTTTCACCCCCAGTCTAACGGTCAAGCAGAACGGGCCAATCAGACTATTGGTCGCATCTTACGCAGTCTTTCTTTTCGCAACCCTGCGTCTTGGTCAGAACAGCTCCCCTGGGCAGAATACGCCCACAACTCACTTCCTTCGTCTGCGACCGGGCTATCTCCTTTTCAGAGTAGCCTCGGGTACCAGCCTCCGCTGTTCTCATCTCAGTTCGCCGAGTCCAGCTCAGGCTTTTGTCCAACGTTGCGAGCGCACCTGGAAGAGGGTCAGGTCTGCACTTTGCCGTTATAGGACGCAGACTGTGAGGGCTGCTAATAAGCGTAGAACTAAGAGTCCTAGATATTGTCGCGGTCAGAGAGTTTGGCTCTCCACTCAGAACCTTCCCCTTAAGACGGCTTCTCGCAAGTTGACCCCGCGGTTCATTGGTCCGTTCCGTATTTCTCGGGTCATTAATCCTGTCGCAGTTCGACTTCTTCTTCCGCGATACCTTCGTCGCGTCCACCCGGTCTTCCATGTCTCCTGTATCAAGCCCGTTCTTCGCGCCCCCGCTCGTCTTCCCCCCCCCCCCCATCCTTGTCGAGGGCGCACCCATCTACAGGGTCCGTAGGATTTTGGACATGCGTCCTCGGGGCCGTGGTCACCAGTACCTCGTAGATTGGGAGGGGTACGGTCCTGAGGAGAGGAGTTGGGTTCCCTCTCGGGACGTGCTGGACCGTGCGCTGATCGAGGATTTCCTCCGTTGCCGCCAGGTTTCCTCCTCGAGTGCGCCAGGAGGCGCTCGGTGAGTGGGGGGGTACTGTCATGTATTGTCATGTTGTGTCCTGTTTCTGTCCTTTCTCTTCACCCTGTCTCCCCCTGCTGGTCGTTTTAGGTTACCTTTTCTCCCCCTCTTTTCCCCCAGCTGTTCCTTGTCTCCTCCTAACTACCTCGTCACCCCTTTTCCCACCTGTTCCCTTTTTCCCTCTGATTAGTCCTCTATATCTCTCTCTGTTTTTGTTCCTGTCCTTGTCGGATTCTTGTTTGTTGTGTTTCATGCCTGAACCAGACTATCGTCATGTTTGCTGTAACCTTGTCCTGTCCTGTCGGAATCTGCCGGTCCATCTGAGCCTACCTATGTTTGGTTATTAAAGAAGCTCTGTTTAAGTTAATTCGCTTTTGGGTCCTCATTCACGCACCGTAACATCCACGCTCCAAGACTGCTTCCATCACGTGGACTGGGATATGTTTGGTATTGCGTCAAACAACAACATTGACGAATACGCTGATTCGGTGAGCGAGTTCATTAGAACGTGCGTTGAAGATGCCGTTCCCATAGCAACGATTAAAACATTCCCAAACCAGAAACTGTGGATTGATGGCAGCATTCGCGTGAAACTGAAAGCGCGAACCACTGCTTTTAATCAGGGCAAGGTGACCGGAAACATGACCGAATACAAACAGTGTAGCTATTCCCTCCGCAAGGCAATCAAACAAGCTAAGCGTCAGTATAGAGACAAAGTAGAATCACAATTCAACGGCTCAGACACAAGAGGTATGTGGCAGGGTCTACAGTCAATCACGGATTACAAAAAGAAAACCAGCCCAGTCACGGACCAGGATGTCTTGCTCCCAGGCAGACTAAATAACTTTTTTGCCCGCTTTGAGGACAATACAGTGCCACTGACACGGCCCGCAACCAAAACATGCGGACTCTCCTTCACTGCAGCCGAGGTGAGTAAAACATTTAAACGTGTTAACCCTAGCAAGGCTGCAGGCCCAGACGGCATCCCCAGCCGCGCCCTCAGAGCATGCGCAGACCAGCTGGCTGGTGTGTTTACGGACATATTCAATCCATCCCTATCCCAGTCTGCTGTTCCCACATGCTTCAAGAGGGCCACCATTGTTCCTGTTCCCAAGAAAGCTAAGGTAACTGAGCTAAACAACTACCGCCCTGTAGCACTCACTTCCGTCATCATGAAGTGCTTTGAGAGACTAGTCAAGGACCATATCACCTCCACCCTACCTGACACCCTAGACCCACTCCAATTTGCTTACCGCCCAAATAGGTCCACAGACGATGCAATCTCAACCACACTGCACACTGCCCTAACCCATCTGGACAAGAGAAATACCTATGTGAGAATGCTGTTCATCGACTACAGCTCAGCATTTAACACCATAGTACCCTCCAAACTCGTCATCAAGCTCGAGACCCTGGGTCTCGACCCCGCCCTGTGCTACTGGGGACTGGACTTCCTGACGGGCCGCCCCCAGGTGGTGAGGGTAGGTAACAACATCTCCACCCCGCTGATCCTCAACACTGGGGCCCCACAAGGGTGCGTTCTGAGCCCTCTCCTGTACTCCCTGTTCACCCACAACTGCGTGGCCACGCACGCCTCCAACTCAATCATCAAGTTTGCGGACAACACAACAGTGGTAGGCTTGATTACCAACAATGACGAGACGGCCTACAGGGAGGATGTGAGGGCCCTCGGAGTGTGGTGTCAGGAAAATAACCTCACACTCAACGTCAACAAAACTAAGGAGATGATTGTGGACTTCAGGAAACAGCAGAGGGAACACCCCCCTATCCACATCGATGGAACAGTAGTGGAGAGGGTAGTAAGTTTTAAGTTCCTCGGCGTACACATCACAGACAAACTGAATTGGTCCACCCACACAGACAGCATCGTGAAGAAGGCGCAGCAGCGCCTCTTCAACCTCAGGAGGCTGAAGAAATTTGGCTTGTCACCAAAAGCACTCACAAACTTCTACAGATGCACAATCGAGAGCATGCTGGCGGGCTGTATCACCGCCTGGTACGGCAACTGCTCCGCCCACAACCGTAAGGCTGTCCAGAGGGTAGTGAGGTCTGCACAGCGCATCACCGGGGGCAAACTACTTGCCCTCCAGGACACCTGGAGAAATTCGGCTTGTCACCAAAAGCACTCACAAACTTCTACAGATGCACAATCAACTACCTGCCCTCCAGGACACCTACACCACCCGATGTCACAGGAAGGCCATAAAGATCATCAAGGACAACAACCACCCGAGCCACTGCCTGTTCACCCCGCTATCATCCAGAAGGTGAGGTCAGTACAGGTGCATCAAAGCTGGGACCGAGAGACTGAAAAACAGCTTCTATCTCAAGGCCATCAGACTGTTAAACAGCCACCACTAACATTGAGTGGCTGCTGCCAACACACTGACTCAACTCCAGCCACTTTAATAATGGGAATTGATGGGAATTGATGTAAAATATATCACTAGCCACTTTAAACAATGCTACTTAATATAATGTTAACATACCCTACATTATTTATCTCATATGTATACGTATATACTGTACTCTATATCATCTACTGCATCTTTATGTAATACATGTATCACTAGCCACTTTAAACTATGCCACTTTGTTTACATACTCATCTCATATGTATACACTGTACTCGATACCATCTTCTGCATCTTGCCTATGCCGCTCTGTACCATTCACATCACTCATTCATATATTTTTATGTACATATTCTTTATCCCTTTACACTTGTGTGTATAAGGTAGTAGTTTTGGAATTGTTAGCTAGATTACTCGTTGGTTATTACTGCATTGTCGGAACTAGAAGCACAAGCATTTCGCTACACTTGCATTAACATCTGCTAACCATGTGTATGTGACAAATAAAATTTGATTTGATTTGAGTGCACCAAATTGCAGATGAATTGATGAATTTACAAACGTAACACCCATTGAATATAACCGGTGTCAGTAAACATCTGCAAAAAACAATCGTAATTAAATTGTTGCCAGCAACACAGTTGCAGTCACCAATGCTCTGGATAACATGGCGGTTAGTTCCTCTGAATAGATGGGAGAACCTTCCAGAAGGACAACCATCTCTGCAGCACTCCATCAAACAAGCCTTTATGGTAGAGTGGCCAGACGGAAGCAACTTCTCAGTAAAAGGCACTTGACAGCCTTTGAGTTTTAGTTTTAGTTTTAGCCTTGGAGTTTGCCAAAAGGCACCTAAAGGACTCTCAGTTTAAGGGCACAGGGCGAGACCTAGATGCAGACACGGGAGGCAGATTTTTCGAGTCTCTGACATTTATTAGTATCCAAGGGGCATGCAAGATAATGGTCATGGACAGGCAAAAAGATAATAACAAGGTCAGATTCCAGGAGGTACAGAGTGGCAGGCAGGCTCGAGGTCAGGGGAGGTAGTATGGTCAGGGCAAGCGGGTTCACAGTCAGGGCAGGCAAGGGTCAAAACCGGGAGGACAAGCAAAACATAGCTAAGAAAAAGCACGGACACAGGGTAATTACAAGATAATTATATGCTTAAAGGTAATGATTAAAATATTCCACCCAGAAACCATATAATTGTATGAAATGTATTAGAATCATAAAACTATAATCTGATGATGGGTGTAATTTTAGTCAGAATTAGAACAAGGACCTTTTGCTCTTTTTTAGTATGTAAGCAGGGTGCAAGTGGGAAACAAATGATAAGAGAAGCTATTGACAGACAAGTTGTACTACTGTGTTCCTTACAGGACATTCTGTCTCCACCCGTGGAGGGGAGAAACTTTTAGGCTTGCAGAAAATTATGAAACATGTTGCAGATTAAAGAAACAATGTGTCTGTATAGTGGAAAAACACTGACTGTCTGAGCAAGGTGTAGCTTAAGATTTGAACTTGTTTGTGTGTGTGTTATAAAGACTGTGTTTGCATTTTTGATTTCAGAACATTCTCTGAATAAACTGTACGGACTTTTGCATTAGCTGAGTCTTTGCCTAATTATTATTAAACCCAGGGTCTTACAAATCTCGGGGATTGGGCAAAGCCTATTGATTGTTAGGTATTATCATTTGGGATTGAAAATTCTCCTGACAGTTAAACACACTGGTTGACTTGACAAGGCGAACTGGCACAGAGAGACGGGAAACACAGGGATAAATACACCGGGGAAAATAATTGACACCTGGAGGGGGTGGAGACAATCACAAGGACAGGTGAAACAGATCAGGGCGTGACACTTAGAACATGACAAATAAGATTCTCTGGTCTGATGAAACCAAGATTGAACTCTTTGGCCTGAATGCCAAGTGTCATGTCTGGAGGAAACCTGGCACAATCCCTACGGTGAATCATGATGATGGTGGCAGCATCATGCTGTGAGGATGTTTTTCAGCGGCAGAGACTGGGACAATAGTCAGGATCGAGGGAAAGCTTAACGGAGCAAAGTACAGAGAGATCCTTGATGAAAAGCACTCAGGACCTCAGACTAGGGCGAAGGTTCACCTTCCAACAGGACAACGACCCAAAGCACACAGCCAAGACAACGCATGAGTGGCTTCGGGACAAGTATCTGAATGTCCATGAGTGGCCAAGCCAGAGCCCAGACCTGAACCCGATCTAACATCTCTGGAGACCTGAAAATAGCTGTGCAGTGACGTTCCCCATCCAACTTGACAGAGCTTGAGAGGATCTGCAGAGAAGATTTCTAGAAACACCCCAAATACAGCTGTGCAAAGCTTGTAGCGTCACACCCAATAAGACTTGAGGCTGTAATCACTGCCAAAGGAACAACCTGTCATGTGTCACAAACTTTGTGAATATCTGGGTATTCCCTCTTCACACAGCAGAAAGACTGAATTTAATCAGCACATACTATTTGTTTTACAGTCCTTCCTTGGGGGTGCATAATTGGCATCTCCTCCTCTTGCCTGGCCCAGGTGCAGCCTCAGGTGGATCAGTACAAGATTCAGCCCCCTGAACAGCTTTCGCAAGCTCTGCAGAGGCTGCTGTGCGGGGGAGCCACTCCCTTCTTTGATTGTGTGGGTTACAAGTGCCTTTCCCAGCTGCTCCAGGAACACCCTCCGCTTGTTCCGCTTATCAGGCATCCAGGTAGGGTTGATCTTGTTCCGTATTACGAAGGCAATGTATGAGGACACATCAATGATGTTATGGAAAATGACCAGGGGGCAAAAAATGACCAGGGGGCAGCAGGCAGTCATCCTCTTGCAGCTGTAAGTTCCAATCACCTTGCCCAGGTTGTCCACACCTCTTTTGTTGTGATTGTAGTCCAGGATGATGGCTGGCTTCCTGTCCTCACGATCACTGATCTCAGCTGTTTTTTTGCAGTGTGCTCAGGAGGACCACATTCTTAGAGTGGTAGCGGGGGTGAAGCCAACCTTTGATGAGAAGGCCTCTCTCCCCCTTATTGCAAGGATAGATGGTGGAGCTCAGGCTTGTTCTTTCTAATTGTGCCAACAACGGTGATCTTCCTCTTCATGAGCTGCTGCCTGAGTTCATAAGAGGTGAGGAAATTGTCACACGTGACATTGTGCCACCTTAGTTCATCTGTCACATCAAGCACAACCCCCATCCCCTGGTTCTTCTCTGGGCCCCCACCGGTCGGCTTCCCTGTGTAGACTTGCATCTTCCAAGCGTAGCTGGATTGTGCTTCACAAGCAACCCATTCAACCTGAAGATCACTGACTTCATGATTCAACCTTATTTTTTTGTAGATTTTTCAGTTGTGTTGAAAGCACCATAAATCCAGAGAATGCCAGAATTTGATGACAAATTTTGATGACACATTTTGCCCACGAAGGACCGCCGCGCCACCTTCCCGTTCATGTGAGCACATCACAAACAGGTGAGTCCAGAAAGGCATAAATTATGTATGTAATATGTCTGTAATATGTAATATGCCAGGAAGATATGCATACTGTAGCTAAGAAGTTAATACCAAGTGTATGTTGTGTAGTAAGCTGTTAGTAGCCCATGTCCCTTCCGCTAATAATTGGGTCCTTTCCCCCCTCATTACTTAGCCTACTGTTCTGACTTAGCCTAATTCTGTCTGTCAAACAGGTAGAGCTACCTCTTGTTTCTTAAATAGGAAGAAATAGGCTCCAACACAAAGCACTCTTGTTGGTAGTAACGTCTAATTAAATGAAGACGGTTTAAATGAATTATTCCTACTCTTATTTGCCAATTTTCTGCACTATCAGCTGTCCATTTCCAATTGATTGTGCCGCGACTGCTGCTTCAAGTTTCAGCACCACAATGTAAGTAACTAAAATCTGGCTTGTTGTGATGTCAATGACTCAGATAAATGCATCATGGGCAAGAAACATATTGTTTTTCTTCAAACCAATTATAGTAGTAGCAAGCTATCAAAGTCGACCTCCGGTCCTCAAATGCTCTGCTTCTCAAACTGAACAGAACATAGGCTATAGGCTAGTCTACTCGCAATATATTGCATTTTTGTCACGTTCTGACCGTAGTTCCTTTGTTTTTGTCTTTGTTTTAGTATGGTCAGGGCGTTAGTTCGGGTGGGTAGTCTATGGTCCTTTTTCTATGATTTGGGATTTCTGTGTTTGGCCTGGTATGGTTCTCAATCAGAGGCAGCTGTCAATCGTTGTCCCTGATTGAGAACCATACTTAGGTAGCCTGGTTTCACTTTTGAGTTGTGGGTGATTATTTTCTGTTCTGTGTTTTATTTCACCGTTCAGGACTGTTCGTTTGTCGTTTTATTGTTTTTGTTTCAGTGTTCACTATTCTTATTAAAAATGAAGATGAACACTTACCACGCTGCGCTTTGGTCCTCTTCTTGCACCACAGCCGACCGTTACAATTTTTTGGACAAGGCCTGATCAAAAATAATTTTCGGAGGAATTCTTTGACTCTCCTCCTAAACTGCCACTGTAGACCTACACAACACAGCATTGGTTAGGCAGCAAAATAAAAGGTTTTGATCAGCAAGGGCAGAGCAGGACTCGGGGTTGGAAAATCCGTTGAAGTGTGTAATGCAGTCTAGTTGTATTTACGCTATCCCAGCAGCTATCTTAGAAATATTTGCTCTGTGCTTCTCTGAGGATGCTCTTCGTAGCCTGTAGCCTGTAGGCTATGAATAATTTGATTGAGACCACGCTAAATAGCCTATAGGCACACTTCATATTTCACGCCCAGCAGAGAATCAGGTGGGATCGGGCATCGAGATATAGCCTAATAAGCAACTAATTCTAAAACACTGAGAAATATTGAAATTTCATACATTTCAAATGACATGACCCTCCCCTGGACTAGATTTAAAAATACTAAACTCTCCCCTTGACTGAAATAGAAAAAGCATGACCCTCCCCTGTTTTCCTCCAGGTACCCACCCTGTGCATTTTTATCCATCTCTTAGCATTACAAAGTAATCGTACTAACTAAGAATGTTCTTACGTTAAAATTATAAACAGAAGTGATAGCAATACTGCAAATTATTAACAGTTACAGAACTCTTTCTCTCTTTCTCTCTTCTCTCTGAAGGGTGACACAGAGTTTTTAGTCTGTACTCTTTCCCCCTCCCCCTCTATTCCTATTTCTCTCCCTCCTTCCCACTCTTTCTCCTGTCATAACCTCCTGTTGGTTGTACTACAGTATGGACTGACTCAGGCTCTGCCCTGGCTGTATTTCTGTCTTGTCATTGTGACTCAGCATTCTGGAGACCCAAACAGAGACGGAAGAGGAAGCAAGATGTTCACTCCCTCAATGGTTCTGTTTCAATGGAAGTCAAGGACGATGTAGACCGCTTTCGCATTGGTGTCTATGGCGACCCCCCCCCCCCCCTCCTCCCTTCAGCAGACAATGGAAAACGGCCTGATTGAACAACTTTCATTTACCCACCATCTTTGGCCTGAAGGCCATTCTTTTCCACTATCACCTTGACAATGGTGGAAGGAGACTAGGTCTCATGACTGTGGAAACAGACTTGAGCGGTGATGAGTGGGCGAAAACGTCCTGAGACCAGGAAAAAAAGGGAAGAAGTAGAGAACAGTAGTAACAAACTGTGTAACTTACTAAGGCATTTTAAACAAATAGCTGTAATATGGTTGTTTCTGATGAACGTTGGAGGAAAAATACACCAAAAACTTTCCTGATCATTTGGCCAATATACCGCAATCACAACTCAAGTAACAATATTTTTCAATTTTACTTTTAACTGTTGGTCTAACTAACAGTTTAGAATATCACCACCAAACCCCTTGGTTTTCCACACTCAATAATTTCCTGTGTGTATCAAGAATTATCCACCTCATATAGTGATATCTGGCCAATTTGAAACAACTGTGGGAAGCATTGGAGTCAACATGAACCAGCATCCCTGTAGAACGCTGTCGACACCCTGTAGAACGAGTCCTTGCCCCAACGAAATGAGGCTGTTCTGAGGGAAAAAGGGGAGTTTGCAACTCAGTATTAGGAAGTTGTTCTTGATGTTTTATACACTCAATATACAGTGCCGTACAAAAGTATTTCACCCTTTCTGATTTTATCTATTTTTGCATATTTTTGATACTGAATGTTATCAGATTTTCAACCAAAACCTAATATTAGATAAAGGGAACATGAGTTTACAAATAACACAAAAAAAATATACTTATTATATTTATTTAATTAACCAAGTTACGCAACACCTGTGTGACAAAGTCATTTCCCCCTTACACTCAATAACTGGTATTGCCACCTTAAGCTGCAATTACTAAAAACAAATGCCAAATACCATATCGGTCCATGTTATCAGGCAGGTGTGTTATTTAGCAATACGCATGATAACCTGTATTATGGGGTTGCATGGGGTTGCCCATCTACATTTACCCCAGTGTGCTAATCATTAGCTAGATCAGTGGTTCTCAATCCTGGTCTGGGGACCCAAAGGGGTGCACATTTGAGTTTTTCCCCAAGCACTACACAGCTGATTCAAATCAAAGCCTTTTGATGAGTTGATCATTTTAATCAGCTTTGTAGTGCTAGGGCAAAAACAAAAATGTGCACCCGTTTGGGTCCCCAGGACTAGGTTTGAGAACCAGTGAGCAAGATCATAAACTCAAAACATTATCTTGTTGCTAGCAACATACTGACTTGACTGTCCCAAACTTTCCACTGGTACTCAGCCAAGGATGTATATACACTGAATAATGTAGGCCTATCTGTTACAACGGACCTGTTACTGCCTACCATGCTATGTTGTTGTCTTTGGTCTCTCTTTATGTAGTGTTGTGTTGTCTCTCTTGTCGTGAAAGGCCGTTTGCCTTTTGTTAGGCCGTCATTGTAAATAAGAATGTGTTCTTAACCGACTTAAGGTAGCATAGTTAAATAAAGATTAAAAATAAACAAAGCACTTCTCTGCAGCTTTTGACAATATTGATCATAATCTGCTGCTGGAAAAAGCGTAAGTGTTATGGCTTTACATCCCCTAATATATTGTGGATCTAGAGTTACCTGTCTAACATAACACAGAGGGTGTTCTTTAATAGAATCCTCTCCAACATAATCTAGGAAGAGTCAGGCATTCCCCAGAGCAGCTGTCTAGGCCCCTTACTTTTTCAATCTTTACTAATGACTTGCCACTGGTGCTGATTGAAGCCTGCGTGTCTATGTATGCTGATGACTCAACGCTATACACATCAGCTACCACAGCAGGTGAAATCATTGCAACACTTAAGAGCTGCAGTCATTTTCAGAATGGGTGGCAAGAGATAAGTTAGTCCTAAATTTCAAAAACTAAAGGCATTGTATTTGGGACATAAAATTAAAACACTGAACCCTGAACCTCAACTAAATCTTGTAATGGATAATGTGGAAATGTAACAAGTTGAGAATAAACTTCTGTCATGGTAAAAACATATGGACACAACAGCAGCTAAGATGGGGATAGATCTGTCCATAATAAAGCACTGCTCTGCCTTCTTAACAACGCTGTCAACAAGGTAGGTTCTACAGGCCCTTGTTTTTGTCGCACCTGGACTACTCTCCAGTCATGTGGTCAGGTGCCACAAAACTTAGGAAAATTACAATTGGCCCAGAACTGGGCAGCACGGCTCACCCTTAAATGTACACAGAGAGCTAACATTAACATTATGAATGTCAATATCTCATGGCTCAAAGTAGAGGAGAGATTGACATTATCACTACTTGTATTTGGGAGAAGTATTGACATGTTAAATGCACCGAGCTGTCAGTTTAAACTACTAGCACACAACTCAGAAACCAATGCATACCCCACAAGACCAGCTACCAGGTCTCTTCACAGTCCCTATGCCCAGAACAGGTGCACAGTACTACAGAGAGCCATGACATGGCTACTATTCCACATCAAGTAACTCATGCAAGCAGTAAAATAAGATTTAAAATTAGATAAAAATACAACTTATGGGACAGCAGGGACTGTGAAGAGACACAGATTTTGTTTGGTAGAGTAGTGGCCTGAGGGCAAACCCTTAATGTGTTGTGAAATCTGTATTGTAATGTTAGTATTGTGTAGATCTGCCTTTAGTTTCAGTCCCCATGAAGAGTAACTCCTTATCACCAATCTATGGCCCTGTGTTGCCTTATCACATGTAAAATAATTCAAATTCAATGAAAGCTGTGAAACCTTACCTTAAATATGTACTCAATTATTTTACCGTACTTCTTGGTTGTAAATCTTGGTGGCAGTTGTGAAAAGTTGCATGTATTGAACATGCCATTGCTGTTTAGACACTTCCCATTGGGCTATTTTCCCCTTTAACCAAGTGGTCTACTTAAAACTCATGTACTATATGGACACATTAACAATGTCTATCAATATATTTTGTCAGTTAAAGTTAACCTTGCCTGCCAAGTACCAAAATGAAAGTGTTCAGTAAATTACCAGTAGCTTTGCGACCATATGACAGCTCCAATAAGCCCCTTAGGGTGAACGAGAGGCTTGTAGAATTACTATTTGGAATATAGTTCAGAATTTGCTGGAGGGGGAACTATAGAGCATTACCAGCTGAAATAAGAGTAAAGATAAATTGTGTCAGTAAATGCAAAACTTTCCATCACTAAAAATAATGCACCATGACAGCTGGCTAACAGGTTTGATTGACCTCTAGGATGTCTAATAAACTTGTGATGCCCATAGTAAAAGGTCTACATCAACTGTAGGTAACCATTTTCCTCCTATGGACCTAGTTTACATGGTTCTATTACAAGACAGTGAAGGACACCCTCTGGTCAGAGGTAACATCCTTTATAAACCTCATGTTAAACTTCTCCTATTGTTATGATTCTCAGCCACTAGTAGGTCTACAATTGTCACTGGTATGAAGATGCTCAGTAAGAGAGCAAAGAACCTGAATAGACTGATACAACATCCATTACTACAGGTCAACACTTAAAACAACCTTTAGTGATATTTTTTTAATTGTTTTACAAGAAGCCTTGCCTCCAAAATACAGTAGTGTTGTCAACAGAAACACCAATGTTACAGCTGTGTTGCACTGCACCAGTTTAACACTCTCCCCTCCCTATAAATGCAAAGCCAGTAGGATCTATCAGAGAAGCCAGGAGTCCTGGTCTGAAGGCCGTAGTCTTGGGATGGAAGTGGTTTAGCTCTGGCCTCCCAGGGTGCGCTTGTCAAACAGGTACTCTGCCATCTTGTTTTTGACAGCATCCATCTTGGTGAGGTTGGTGATGTGGTCACCCAGCTTCTTAATGGCCTCCACCTGCTCATTCAGGTAATGGGTCTCCAGGAAGTCACACAGCTAAAGAGGGAAAACAGGTCAGACAAGAGAATGACTACAGACCATTGTAGATACAGTCACACACAAGAGCCTGGTGGTAATGGCATAAGTGCAGATGAGGTGTCTGCAGTAAACATTTTTAACTAGGCAAGTCCGTTAACAAACACTTATTTACAACTGCATTTTATTGTTCAGGGGCAGAACATTTTTTCCCTTGTCAGCTCCGGGATTCAATCCAGCATCCTTTGTTACTAGCCCAAAGCTCTAACCACTAGACAACCTGACGGCCTTTTTGCAAACTTACGCATTAGCTGCATAGTGTGCATCTGTGGACTATTGCGCGAATGTGAAGCAGGTCACAATCCTGTGTCATTAGTTATCAGATCAAACCCCTGATCAATTCCTGAGACAGTACCTGTATTCTATGTGATACATACATGTGATGTGTGGTTTCACCATAACTTACATGGGGGTCAACCTTGTCAGAGGCAATCTTGTGCAGGTCCAGCAGGGCCTGGTTCACATTCTTCTCCAGCTGCAGAGCACACTGCATGGCCTCCAACCCATTGCCCCACTCATCACGTTCTGGCTTCTACACAGGACAAAGTGAACAGAAGTGTTAAGGACTACTAGCAGATGTTACGGTCAGGATAAAGTGAACAGAATTACACCCCTCGCACAGTTTCAGTTCAGTGGTTAGAGGCAGTATGTTTAGGACTACTCCAGGTTCTCTATATAAACTTAGCGCTGGAGACACTTTACTCCATGGAGTAAAGTAACTTATCAGTCTACAATCGGAATGTGTTTGATGTTCAGGGGCTCACCTTGATGTCCTGGAGTAAAATGCGTCCACCTCGCTTGTTCTGGAAGGAGAGTAGCTTGTCGGCGTGCTCCCGCTCCTCGTCGCTGTTCTCCTTGAAGAAATGCGCGAACCCAGGCAGAGCCACGTCGTCACGGGAGAAATAGAAAGCCTGGGTGGATAAACAAAACAGCGTGGTTAGAAGAAATACATGCCAAACGTGACTCGGCATTATGTTCTTGTTGTGGAAACGAAACTTGATAAAAGGAATGAATCAGTCTAGTCTGTAGTCGACTTGGTAACCTGCCATGTACCCTGTCAATGAGTTGTTACGCGCCCTGTCCAAAGTAGGATAGATTCCCGGCTTCATTTGAGAAGAAAACAAACTCAAATATGCACAACAGAGTTTCTTGGCTATTAATTATCTAGGCCAATATAATAAAAAGCCAGGTGAAAAAGGGTATTTAGGCCCAGGCATAATAATACAGGTAAATCAACAAAACGGTCATCTTGGTAGACTCCTTACCATTGAAGTGTAGGTGTAGGAGGCAAACATCTCCAAGTTGATCATCCGGTTGATGGCAGCTTCGCAATCGTGGTGATAGTTCTGGCGGATCTGAGACTCCATTTTGGCAGATTTTCTCTTATATCAAAATTAACGGTACAAAAATAGAGTTCCTTAGACTATTTCTCTATTATACTTAAAGAAAATGTTATGTTATCAATCCGGAATGTTCGATAATGCGGGATGAAGGCAGAGGAGTTCCGTTCAATCACTGTTGAAGCAAGAACTTCTTCATGCGTCTTCTCAGACTTGTGAACTAGAAGGAGTCTTGTTCGCTCTATTTATTGTTCAAACGGAATGGGTCAGTGAAATCCACCCTCACAGAGCGTAGCCAATCACCTTTAGAATTTCAACAGCAACTAGGCGGGTCATTTGAAGACGTCTTCCCACTCATACACATGACCAGAGGCAAATATTATTTATTCTACTGACAAGAGAGCCGAGTGACCACTCTAACAATGAAAATACATGTACTCAACGAATGAAGACAGTGAAGGTCAGGTGGGACCATTATAGCCAATGATAGGGCAGGTACTTGTGTAGCAACATGCACAACTCAACGTTGTTTTTCTCAAAGTTGCCGGAATGCCACGTGCATCCACATAACAAGACCCAGGCCCTCGCACGGTTCTGGCTGGGATCTTACCTCAGGACTCTGAGGCTGATCCCAGTCGACCTGCGAGCCCCAGTCTCTTTCCTGCTACCCCCGCACTACGTCCAGCTCCAGAAGTTTTTAAGACATTTTAAACTGGAAAAAGAAACAGTCACGGTTTTAACAAAACACCGCTCTCTTCTCTCTCTTGTGCAGGATCGGGAACCAGTGTGTCCAGTGCGCGGGCTCGCTATAGGTGAGCCCACAACGGTTTGGCGCAACGTGGCCCATCCTGCTCTCCTGAATCGGCATCGGGACCTGTCCTGGATGGTCGCCCACGAGATCCTCCCGGTCAGGGCCGTTATGCACTCACGGGGCATGGCGAGGACATCCGCGTGCCCCCGACCAGGCTGCGGCCAAGAAGAGTCGGTGAGGCACATGCTCTGGGAGTGCAGAGCCGCCAGGGACCTGTGGAAGGAAGCAGGCCCCCTGATCACCTCGTGTCTGCCAGCAGGGGAGGACCTAACACCTCAGCTCGTGCTGTATGGGGTGGGCCGAAGGCCCATTCCATCGAAGGCCTTCACCAAGCTCTGGCCCACCCTCACGTGCCTGAAGGAAGCACTGTGGTCCTCCCGTAACCTGCTGGTAGCGAAAAACGTAGAGACCACCCCCCAGGCAGTGGCCATGGTAGCCACGGAAGCCCTGGGGTGGTACGGAAGGAAGGGGGCCTCGACCCCAGGCGAAGGGTCCCCCACAACACCCTAGGTCCCGGCGGCCACGGCCTGACAGCGCTGCGGCGCCTAGGGCGATGCGCCTAGGGGAGGGATCTCCTCTGGGCCCCGAAGGACGGGACGATGATCTATTCAGAAGAGCAGGATGAGGTGAGCTTGATAAAGACTCACCCCCCTCCTGTACAAGGGACTGAAGACAGCCTTTTAACAAAGTGACTTTTTAACATGGTTTTTCATGTCTTAAAAATGTTTTACCTTTGTTAGATCATTAGTACACATTTTAAATGGCTTTTACAGATTTGATGTTTTTACAAGGAAAGTACTTTTATCCATGGTTGTTTTCATTGGTTTTAACAACATGTACTTTTTAACAAATTTAAATGTAACTTTCAAATGCTGTGTTTTATGCTTTGTTGCCGTTTTTATGTATCAATGATGTAAAAAATGTATGAGCTGTTTTTAAAGGAAATGTATCAATAAAACTTTTCCAAAAGAAAAAAATATATCAGTACATTTGTAAAAGCTTAAACATTACGAAACGTATATTCTATCAAAATCCTCAAGTAATTAGAAAAAACGGGCTTATCTCACGCGGACAGATATTGGGCGGAGTAAAGTCTCTCGCCTTGACCTCTTCATCTCGGTCTATATTTTTTTTTTTGCTGCTTAGTTTATATCAAACTAACATTTTATTGGAAACAACTAAAGCAGTAGTATCAGCCAAAGGCAACGCTGCAGTGCAGGTCTAACTACAGCGGTTATTGTTGAAAAAAGGTGTGTGTGTTATATCCTTAGAAGAAAATAGGAAGAATTGGAACACTCATTCTAATATTAGGCTAATTGAGAAATAATCTGTCTACATTTGATTTAGCAAATAAAAGGAATTGAATTTTGAGACACAGTTCTGTAAACTTCTGTTTCATTCTCTAAGAGCACATGTTTCAATAGCACATGAAGCTTAATTATTTACCTTTTCCAGAAAGCAGTCAAAAGAAAAACTGTAGGGTTTATCACACTCTTTTATATCAATTCAAGTTTCAGTATGAGGTATAGGAATACAGTAGTGGACAGAGAAAGAAAGGCTGGCTTTTGTAGAAATGGTATTTGTTGATACACCTTTCGGTTTCAAATGACATATTCTAGTTGACAAATGGTATATCAAAGTTGATTACATTAGCCTAGGAATAACTACACAAAATCAGTAGCTACATACATCTAACCATACATAGGTTATTAAGTTAAAACTGTGAAGTGGAAACCTTTTTACAGCTAATGAAAATCAAAGACTACAGTAATAAAGTACCGTCCTAACAACTTCAGTTCACATGACCTGATCTTCCACAACTGTTGACAGGGTGCTTTCAGGGTGCTGGGTTATTGCTCAATACAGCCATGTAGTTGAAACGTCATTGGTATTCATAAGAACTAGAGCTGTGTTCGATACTAACCGCACTAACCATACTACTTGTGATGTAAGTGGAGTATGTAGTATGGTTATTGGTCATAGAATGGATATAGTTAGTTTGCCAGAAGTTCCCGGATGTCGTATTAGCCAAAATACGAAGTATACAAGCAGATGTACTGTTAGGATTCTTTACATACAATAGAAATAAGCTGAAACATTTTTATGTAATTCATTTCATTATTCTTTTGGCCAAATTTCATATACGCAAATGTAAATTTACAAACAGAAAACCTCATTTTCGTACCCTACAAAAATAAATTGAACTGTATTTTAAGACGGTTAAATGCTCTACTAACAAAAAAGCTGTTAGAATTGTAAGTATATGCATGTCCATTAAGGTCCTTGTGTAATTGTAATGTGATATTGTATCCCCTTGTCACGCCCTGGTAAAAGTATTTTGTGTTTATCTTCATTTATTTGGTCAGTCCAGGGTGTGGCATGGGTTTTTGTATGTGGTGTGTCGGTATTGGGATTGTAGCTTAGTGGGGTGTTCTAGCTAAGTCTATGGCTGTCTGAAGTGGTTCTCAATCAGAGGCAGGTGTTTATCGTTGTCTCTGATTGGGAACCATATTTAGGCAGCCATATTCTTTGAGTGTTTTGTGGGTGATTGTCCTTAGTGTCCTTGTAACTGGTTTGTGTTAGTTTGCGCCAGTTTAGGCTGTTTCGGTTTTCACATTACGTCTATTGTTTTCGTACAGTTCATGTTTTATCATTGTTGAATAAACATGGATCGCAATCTACACGCTGCATTTTGGTCTGACTCTTCTTCTACCGAAGAAAGCCGTTACTCCCCTAGCTCGATTGTCCATTATTTGTAATCTATGTATGCTTGTGTTCCCTCATGTGCTTTATGTATTGATTTGTTGTTAATAAATAAAATAATACAAATAAAAATACAAGCAGTGGACATTATTTCCGTGCTTTCAGGGCCCATAATGCAGTTCTTCAGAAAATGGGCGTGGTCACAACTTTTTCAGGTTTTAAGAGAATGGCGGAAAATATGCAGCTGAAGTCCGATGAGAGCGGATACAACTTCATTGCTTTAACTAATTATGACAAATGTTAAGAAAATGTTCAGCGATGTAATGAATTTTCAAATAATTCTTTAACTACGCTATCCTTACAAACCGCATAGTGTATCATTGCAGTAGTATGTACCGTTATGTTAGCTAGCTATCTAACATACATTTAGTTGGCTATTAAGACATCAGGCTTTGATAAGTGGTATAGTCAATGTGCGTTCGCAATGGACATTATTAATTCACTCTGGCTATCTACTCCGACTTCCGGCTCTGAGAGTGCTCTGACTTCCGGCGCCGACAGAGATGGCCGCCTCGCTTCGCATTCCTAGGAAACTATGCATTTAAAAAAACTTTTTTTTAACGTTATTTCTGGTATCCCAGGTCATCTTAGGTTTCATTACATACAGTTGAGAAGAACTACTGAATATAAGAGCAGCGTCAACTCACCATCAGTACGACCAAGAATATGACTTTCGCGAAGCGGATCCAGTGTTCTGCCTTTCACCCAGGACAACGGAATGGATCCCAGCCGGTGACCCAAAAAACGACTTCGTAAAAGAGGGAAACGAAGCGGTCTTCTGGTCAGACTCCGGAGACGGGCACATCGCGCACCACTCCCTAGCATATTTCTCGCCAATGTCCAATCTTTTGACAACAAGGTTGATGAAATCCGAGCAAGGGTAGCATTCCAGAGGGACATCAGGGACTGTAACATTCTTTGCTTCACGGAAACATGGCTCACTCGAGAGACGCTATCGGAGTCGGTGCAGCCAGCTGGTTTCTCGACGCATCGCGCCGACAGAAACAAACCTCTTTCTGGTAAGAAGAGGGGCGGGGGCGTATGCTTTATGGTTAACGAGACGTGGTGCGGTCACAACAACATACTCAAGTCCTTCTGTTCACCTGATTTAGAATTCCTCACAATCAAATGTCGACCGCATTATCTATCAAGGGAATTCTCTTTGATTATAATCACAGCTGTATATATTCCCCCCCGAGCAGACACATCGATGGCTCTGAACAAACTTTATTTGACTCTTTGCAAACTGGAATCCACATATCCTGAGGCTGCATTCATTGTAGCTGGGGATTTTAACAAGGCTAATCTGAAAACAAGACTCCCTAAATTGTATCAGCATATCGATTGCGCACCCAGGGCTGGTAAAACCTTGGATCATTGTTATTCTAACTTCCGCGATGCATATAAGGCCCTCCCCCGCCCTCCTTTCGGAAAAGCTGACCACGACTCCATTTTGTTGCTCCCTGCCTACAGACAGAAGCTAAAACAAGAAGCTCCCACGCTGAGGTCTGTTCAACGCTGGTCCGACCAATCTGATTCCACGCTCCAAGACTGCTTCCATCACGTGGACTGGGATATGTTTGGTATTGCGTCAAACAACAACATTGACGAATACACTGATTCGGTGAGCGAGTTCATTAGAACGTGCGTTGAAGATGTCGTTCCCATAGCAACGATTAAAACATTCCCAAACCAGAAACTGTGGATTGATGGCAGCATTCGCGTGAAACTGAAAGCGCGAACCACTGCTTTTAATCAGGGCAAGGTGTCTGGTAACATGACCGAATACAAACAGTGTAGCTATTCCCTCCGCAAGGCAATCAAACAAGCTAAGCGTCAGTATAGAGACAAAGTAGAATCGCAATTCAACGGCTCAGACACAAGAGGTATGTGGCAGGGTCTACAGTCAATCACGGATTACAAAAAGAAAACCAGCCCAGTCACGGACCAGGATGTCTTGCTCCCAGGCAGACTAAATAACTTTTTTGCCCGCTTTGAGGACAATACAGTGCCACTGACACGGCCCGCAACCAAAACATGCGGACTCTCCTTCACTGCAGCCGAGGTGAGTAAAACATTTAAACGTGTTAACCCTCGCAAGGCTGCAGGCCCAGACGGCATCCCCAGCCGCGCCCTCAGAGCATGCGCAGACCAGCTGGCTGGTGTGTTTACGGACATATTCAATCAATCCCTATCCCAGTCTGCTGTTCCCACATGCTTCAAGAGGGCCACCATTGTTCCTGTTCCCAAGAAAGCTAAGGTAACTGAGCTAAACGACTACCGCCCTGTAGCACTCACTTCCGTCATCATGAAGTGCTTTGAGAGACTAGTCAAGGACCATATCACCTCCACCCTACCTGACACCCTAGACCCACTCAGGTTTGCTTACCGCCCAAATAGGTCCACAGACGATGCAATCTCAACTACACTGCACACTGCCCTAACCCATCTGGACAAGAGGAATACCTATGTGAGAATGCTGTTCATCGACTACAGCTCAGCATTTAACACCATAGTACCCTCCAAACTCGTCATCAAGCTCGAGACCCTGGGTCTCGACCCCGCCCTGTGCTACTGGGGACTGGACTTCCTGACAAGCCGCCCCCAGGTGGTGAGGGTAGGTAACAACATCTCCACCCTGCTGATCCTCAACACTGGGGCCCCACAAGGGTGCGTTCTGAGCCCTCTCCTGTACTCCCTGTTCACCCACGACTGCGTGGCCACGCACGCCTCCAACTCAATCATCAAGTTTGCGGACGACACAACAGTGGTAGGCTTGATTACCAACAATGACGA
Organism: Oncorhynchus mykiss; assembly: GCF_013265735.2. NCBI lineage: Eukaryota > Metazoa > Chordata > Actinopteri > Salmoniformes > Salmonidae > Oncorhynchus > Oncorhynchus mykiss. Next base: position 62,524,593 of record NC_048576.1, read on the forward strand.
GACGGTCTACAGGGAGGAGGTGAGGGCCCTCGGAGTGTGGTGTCAGGAAAATAACCTCACACTCAACGTCAACAAAACTAAGGAGATGATTGTGGACTTCAGGAAACAGTAGAGGACCCCCCTATCCACATCGATGGAACAGTAGTGGAGAGGGTAGCAAGTTTTAAGTTCCTCGGCATACACATCACAGACAAACTGAATTGGTCCACCCACACAGACAGCATCGTGAAGAAGGCGCAGCAGCGCCTCTTCAACCTCAGGAGGCTGAAGAAATTCGGCTTGTCACCAAAAGCACTCACAAACTTCTACAGATGCACAATCGAGAGCATCCTGTCGGGCTGTATCACCGCCTGGTACGGCAACTGCTCCGCCCACAACCGTAAGGCTGTCCAGAGGGTAGTGAGGTCTGCACAGCGCATCACCGGGGGCAAACTACCTGCCCTCCAGGACACCTACACCACCCGAGATCACAGGAAGGCCATAAAGATCATCAAGGACAACAACCACCCGAGCCACTGCCTGTTCACCCCGTTATCATCCAGAAGGTGAGGTCAGTACAGGTGCATCAAAGCTGGGACCGAGAGACTGAAAAACAGCTTCTCTTCTATCTCTATCTAAACAGCCACCACTAACATTGAGTGGCTGCTGCCAACACACTGACTCAACTCCAGCCACTTTAATAATGGGAATTGATGGGAATTTATGTAAAATATATCACTAGCCACTTTAAACAATGCTACTTAATATAATGTTAACATACCCTACATTATTTATCTCATATGTATACGTATATACTGTACTCTATATCATCTACTGCATCTTTATGTAATACATGTATCACTAGCCACTTTAAACTAAGCCACTTTGTTTACATACTCATCTCATATGTATATACTGTACTCGATACCATCTACTGCATCTTGCCTATGCCGCTCTGTACCATTCATATCACTCATTCATATATTTGTATGTACATATTCTTTATCCCTTTACACTTGTGTGTATAAGGTAGTAGTTTTGGAATTGTTAGCTAGATTACTAGTTGGTTATTACTGCATTGTCGGAACTAGAAGCACAAGCATTTCGCTACACTCACATTAACATTGCTAACCATGTGTATGTGACAAATAAAATTGTATTTTCTTCCCAGTAAAAGGCACTTGACATTCTTTGAGTGTTAGTTTTAGTTTTAGCCTTGGAGTTTGCCAAAAGGCACCTAAAGGACTCTCAGTTTAAGGGCACAGGGCGAGACCTAGATGCAGACACGGGAGGCAGATTTTTCGAGTCTCTGATATTTATTAGTATCCAAGGGGCATGCAAGATAATGCTCATGGACAGGCAAAAATATAATAACAAGGTCAGATTCCAGGAGGTACAGAGTGGCAGGCAGGCTCGAGGTCAGGGCAGGCAGTATGGTCAGGGCAGGCGGGTTCACAGTCAGGGCAGGCAAGGGTCAAAACCGGGAGGACAAGCAAAACAGAGCTAAGAAAAAGCAGGGACACAGGGTAATTACAAGGGAATTATATGCTTAAAGGTAATGATTAAAATATTCCACCCTGAAACCATATAATTGTATGAAATTTATTAGAATCATAAAACTATAATCTGATGATGGGTGTAATTTTAGTCCGAATTAGAACAAGGACCTTTTGCTCTTTTTTAGTAAGCAGGGTGCAAGTGGGAAACAAATTATAAGAGAAGCTATTGACAGACAAGTTGTACTACTGTGTTCCTTACAGGACATTCTGTCTCCACCCGTGGAGGGGAGAAACTGTTAGGCTTGCAGAAAATTATGAAACATGTTGCAGATTAAAGAAACAATGTGTCTGTATAGTGGAAAAACACTGACTGTCTGAGCAAGGTGTAGCTTAAGATTTGAACTTGTTTGTGTGTGTGTTATAAAGACTGTGTTTGCATTTTTGATTTCAGAACATTCTCTGAATAAACTGTACGGACTTTTGCATTAGCTGAGTCTTTGCCTAATTATTATTAAACCCAGGGTCTTACAAATCTCGGGGATTGGGCAAAGCCTATTGATTGTTAGGTATTATCATTTGGGATTGAAAATTCTCCTGACAGTTAAACACACTGGTTGACTTGACAAGGCGGACTGGTACAGAGAGACGGGAAACACAGGGATAAATACACCGGGGAAAATAATTGACACCTGGAGGGGGTGGAGACAATCACAAGGACAGGTGAAACAGATCAGGGCGTGACACTTAGAACATGACAAATAAGATTCTCTGGTCTGATGAAACCAAGATTGAACTCTTTGGCCTGAATGCCAAGTGTCAAGTCTGGAGGAAACCTGGCACAATCCCTACGGTGAATCATGATGATGGTGGCAGCATCATGCTGTGAGGATGTTTTTTCAGCGGCAGAGACTGGGACAATAGTCAGGATCGAGGGAAAGCTTAACGGAGCAAAGTACAGAGAGATCCTTGATGAAAATCTGCTCCAGAGCACTCAGGACCTCAGACTAGGGCGAAGGTTCACCTTCCAACAGGACAATGACCCTAAGCACACAGCCAAGACAACTCATGAGTGGCTTCAGGACAAGTATCTGAATGTCCATGAGTGGCCAAGCCAGAGCCCAGACCCGAACCCAATCTAACATCTCTGGAGACCTGAAAATAGCTGTGCAGTGACGTTCCCCATCCAACCTGACAGAGCTTGAGAGGATCTGCACAGAAGATTTAGAGGGTTACAAGTGCCTTTCCCAGCTGCTCCAGGAACACCCTCCTCGTGTTCCGCTTATCAGGCATCCAGGTAGGGTTGATCTTGTTCCGTATTACGAAGGCAATGTATGAGGACACATCAATGATGTTATGGAAAATGACCAGGGGGCAAAAAATGACCAGGGGGCAGCAGGCAGTCATCCTCTTGCAGCTGTAAGTTCCAATCACCTTGCCCAGGTTGTCCACACCTCTTTTGTTGTGATTGTAGTCCAGGATGATGGCTGGCTTCCTGTCCTCACGATCACTGATCTCAGCTGTTTTTTTGCAGTGTGCTCAGGAGGACCACATTCTTAGAGTGGTAGTGGGGGTGAAGCCAACCTTTGATGAGAAGGCCTCTCTCCCCCTTATTGCAAGGATAGATGGTGGAGCTCAGGCTTGTTCTTTCTAATTGTGCCAACAACAGTGATCTTCCTCTTCATGAGCTGCTGCCTGAGTTCATAAGAGGTGAGGAAATTGTCACACGTGACATTGTGCCACCTTAGTTCATCTGTCACATCAAGCACAACCCCCATCCCCTGGTTCTTCTCTGGGCCCCCACCGGTCGGCTTCCCTGTGTAGACTTGCATCTTCCAAGCGTAGCTGGATTGTGCTTCACAGGCCACCCATATCTTGATACCAACCTGAAGATCACTGACTTCATGATTCAACCTTATTTTTTTTGTAGATTTTTCAGTTGTGTTGAAAGCACCATAAATCCAGAGAATGACAGAATTTGATGACAAAGTTTGATGACACATTTTACCCACGAAGGACCGCCGCGCCACCTTCCCGTTCATGTGAGCACATCACAAACAGGTGAGTCCAGAAAGGCATAAATGATGTATGTAATATGTCTGTAATATGTAATATGTAATTTGCCAGGAAGATATGCATACTGTAGTTAAGAAGTTAATACCAAGTGTATGTTGTTAGTAGCCCATGTCCCTTCCGCTAATAATTGGGTCCTTTTCCCCCTCAGCACACTGTTCTGACTTGGTGGTGCACATGTAGCCTACAGCCTGTTTTGGAGACATGTCATCATCAAATATTGTCACAGCTTTCATTGTCAGCTTATATGCCCCCTTTATTTATCCTATGGTTCTGACTTGGTGCACAGGGAGAATACTGTAAGAATGGCCCTTGATCTGAATTCTGTCGCTGTACATTTCAAAAGTGCTGAACAAATAGTTATATTGACTACGTTCGTCATACCTCCCACATTAATGTCTTAATCGAAATTACGGATTGCCTCTTGTCTGCTCGTCGTACCCTTATGCCATAATTTGTACTTCTCAATTGTCAGTAGAAACAACTGATATGGCAAATCAGCCATATCAAATATGTGTTTTTTTAAAGGCAGTAATTGAGGCTGAATGAACTTTATTGCTGCCAGGTATAGCAGTAGTAAGGTGTTGGGACTGCCATTGGAACAGCTTTATGTAGGCCCTAACAGTTTGGGCACCGTTAAAGTGCAATAAATGTATTATTTAGTGTTGTGTGGTGTGGTGTAGTTGCTTTGCTGGCATGCATATACATTTTTTGCCCCACCAAGATTTACATGCTAAAATCGCCACTGATCTTATCATATTTATCCAATGCCAAATCAGTGTGTCTTGTTTGCAACGAAACTGTCCCTGTTAGGAATCTGAGCATGGCACTTTCAAAAGTTAGGCCTACCTTTCCACCCCAGACAGTAGGCCTACCGACGTAGAAAAATGTAAGATTTAACAGATGGCTACTCTTCTTTAACAACAGAAGGTCACAAGGGTTTCCCTAAAAGCTGTCTGGGTTTAAACATATTTTGTACAGAAAGTAAATAGCTTAATCAATCTAAAGGGAAGTGACAGTTAGACGGGGATTCTCAGAAGCAAACTGCTTCCTGTCCTTTACGTAGACCTTCACCATCACACTATTTTCGGCGTAAGTCCCCCCCCAAAAATCCATAATGATATTTATACATTGAAAACAAAAAGTGTGCACCCTATTTTAAAAGGTATTTTTGTGTTTACAGCGGACAGCCAACAAACAGGGATACATGCAGCATTAGGGACTCTGAACAACTTCGGAAGAGCAGATGAAACAGATGCTATTCTACGGTTTTGTACTAACGGTCTTACCCTAACTCCAAACACCAGGCAGCAGTCCCAGGACAGATAAAACGAAAATCGGGGAATCCTTCCTTCCTTATGGAACTTTTTGAAGGGGAGTTGAATATTCAAGGTGATGTTTGTATATAGATATATATTATTTAAGAATGATAGGTATTAATTCTAGGCATTTACATGTATGTTTTCAAAAATGAAGGCTATTTATACAATGAAACATTGTTTTTATTCATACTGTTTGTAAACAATAGCTTCGGCCCTCTTAGGGTCTACTTGACCCGCTTATTGATTAGAAAGTATGATTAGAAACCAAGGCCAACTATATTCAATCTGTGAATAGAAACAATAATTAGAAGCTATGACAAAACTATGATAATAAACTATAAACAACTAAGAAGACAGGGCTGTGTGTGCGTGAATTATTACCTATTATTTAAGTGTGGAATATATTCTCTCTCTCTCTCTCTCTCTCTCAGGCTATGAAATTATTTTATTAGTATTTATGCTGCAGTAGTTTATGTGTCGGGGGGCTAGGGTCAGTTTGTTATATCTGGAGTACTTCTCCTGTCCTATTCGGTGTCCTGTGTGAATTTAAGTGTGCGTTCTCTAATTCTCTCTTTCGGAGGACCTGAGCCCTAGGACCATGCCCCAGGACTACCTGACATGATGACTCCTTGCTGTCACCAGTCCACCTGGCCGTGCTGCTGCTCCAGTTTCTTTCAACTGTTCTGCCTTATTATTATTCGACCATGCTGGTCATTTATGAACATTTGAACATCTTGGCCATGTTCTGTTATAATCTCCACCCGGCACAGCCAGAAGAGGACTGGCCATCCCACATATGCTCTCTCTAATTCTCTCTTTCTTTCTCTCTCTCGGAGGACCTGAGCCCTAGGACCATGCCCCAGGAATACCTGACATGATGACTCCTTGCTGTCCCCAGTCCACCTGACTGTGCTGCTGCTCCAGTTTCAACTGTTCTGCCTTATTATTATTCGACCATGCTGGTCATTTATGAACATTTGAACATCTTGACCATGTTCTGTTATAATCTCCACCCGGCACAGCCAGAAAAGGACTGGCCACCCCACATAGCCTGGTTCCTCTCTAGGTTTCTTCCTAGGTTTTGGCCTTTCTAGGGAGTTTTTCCTAGCCACCGTGCTTCTACACCTGCATTGCTTGCTGTTTTGTTACGGTGCGTGAATGAGGACCCAAAAGCGAATTAACGTAAACAGAGCTTCTTTAATAACAAAACATAGGTAGGCTCAGATGGACCGGCAGATTCCGACAGGACAGGACAAGGTTGCAGCAAACATGACGATAGTCTGGTTCAGGCATGAATAACACAAACAAGAATCCGACAAAGACAGAAACAAAAACAGAGAGAGATATAGAGGACCAATCAGAGGGAAAAAGGGAACAGGTGGGAAAAGGGGTGACGAGGTAGTTAGGAGGAGACAAGGAACAGCTGGGGGAAAGAGGGGGAGAAAAGGTAACCTAAAACGACCAGCAGAGGGAGACAGGGTGAAGAGAAAGGACAGAAACAAGACACAACATGACAATACATGACAGTACCCCCCCACTCACCGAGCGCCTCCTGGCGCACTCGAGGAGGAAACCTGGCGGCAACGGAGGAAATCATCGATCAGCGCACGGTCTAGCACGTCCCGAGAGGGAACCCAACCCCTCTCCTCAGGACCGTACCCCTCCCAATCTACTAGGTACTGATGACCACGGCTTGACACAGGAGACATGGAAGACCGGGTGGACGCGACGAAGATATCGCGGAAGAAGAAGTCGCACTGCGACAGGATTAATGATCTGAGAAATACGGAACGGACCAATGAACCGCGGGGTCAACTTGCGAGAAGCGGTCTTGAGGGGAAGGTTCTGAGTGGAGAGCCAAACTCTCTGACCGCGACAATATCTAGGACTCTTAGTTCTACGCTTATTAGCAGCTCTCACAGTCTGCGCCCTATAACGGCAAAGTGCAGACCTGACCCTCTTCCAGGTGCGCTCGCAACGTTGGACAAAAGCCTGAGCGGAGGGGACGCTGGACTCGGCGAACTGAGATGAGAACAGCGGAGGCTGGTACCCGAGGCTACTCTGAAAAGGAGATAGCCCGGTCGCAGACGAAGGAAGCGAGTTGTGGGCGTATTCTGCCCAGGGGAGCTGTTCTGACCAAGACGCAGGGTTGCGAAAAGAAAGACTACGTAAGATGCGACCAATAGTCTGATTGGCCCGTTCTGCTTGACCGTTAGACTGGGGGTGAAAGCCGGAAGAGAGACTGACGGAAGCCCCAATCAAACGGCAAAACTCCCTCCAAAATTGAGACGTGAATTGCGGACCTCTGTCCGAAACGACGTCTGACGGAAGGCCATGAATTCTGAAAACATTCTCGATGATGATTTGTGCCGTCTCTTTAGCAGAAGGAAGCTTAGCAAGGGGAATAAAATGAGCCGCCTTAGAGAACCTGTCGACAACCGTAAGAATAACAGTCTTCCCCGCTGACGAAGGCAGTCCGGTGACAAAATCTAAGGCGATGTGAGACCACGGTCGAGAGGGAATGGGAAGCGGCCTGAGACGGCCGGCAGGAGGGGAGTTACCGGACTTAGTCTGCGCGCAGACCGAACAAGCAGCCACGAAGCGATGCGTGTCATGCTCCCGGGTGGGCCACCAAAAACGCTGGCGAATGGAAGCAAGCGTACCCCGAACGCCAGGGTGGCCGGCTAACTTGGCAGAGTGAGCCCACTGAAGAACGGCCAGACGAGTAGGAACGGGAACGAAAAGAAGGTTCCTAGGACAAGCGCGCGGCGACGGAGTTTGAGTGAGTGCTTGCTTTACCTGCCTCTCAATTCCCCAGACAGTCAACCCGACAACACGCCCCTCAGGGAGAATCCCCTCGGGGTCAGTGGAGGCTACTGAAGAACTGAAGAGACGAGATAAAGCATCAGGCTTGGTGTTCTTAGAGCCCGGACGATAAGAAATCACGAACTCGAAACGAGCGAAAAACAGCGCCCAGCGCGCCTGACGCGCATTAAGTCGTTTGGCAGAACGGATGTACTCAAGGTTCCTATGGTCAGTCCAAACGACAAAAGGAACGTTCGCCCCCTCCAACCACTGTCGCCATTCGCCTAGGGCTAAGCGGATGGCGAGCAGTTCGCGGTTTCCCACATCATAGTTACGTTCCGACGGCGACAGGCGATGAGAAAAATACGCGCAAGGGTGGACCTTGTCGTCAGAGAGGGAGCGCTGAGAAAGAATGGCTCCCACGCCCACCTCTGACGCGTCAACCTCGACAACGAACTGTCTAGTGACGTCAGGTGTAACAAGGATAGGTGCGGATGTAAAACGATTCTTGAGGAGATCAAAAGCTCCCTGGGCGGAAACGGACCACTTAAAGCACGTCTTGACAGAAGTAAGGGCTGTGAGAGGAGCTGCCACCTGACCGAAATTACGGATGAAACGACGATAGAAGTTCGCGAAGCCGAGAAAGCGCTGCAGCTCGACGCGTGACTTAGGGACGGGCCAATCAATGACAGCTTGGACCTTAGCGGGATCCATCTTAATGCCTTCAGCGGAAATAACAGAACCGAGAAATGTGACGGAGGAGGCGTGAAAAGAGCACTTCTCAGCCTTCACAAAAAGACAATTCTCTAAAAGGCGCTGGAGGACACGTCGAACGTGATGAACATGAATCTGGAGTGACGGTGAAAAAATCAGGATATCGTCAAGGTAAACGAAAACAAAGATGTTCAGCATGTCTCTCAGGACATCATTGACTAATGCCTGAAAGACAGCTGGAGCGTTAGCGAGGCCGAAAGGAAGAACCCGGTATTCAAAGTGCCCTAACGGAGTGTTAAACGCCGTCTTCCACTCGTCCCCCTCCCTGATGCGCACGAGATGGTAAGCGTTACGAAGGTCCAACTTAGTGAAAAACCTGGCTCCCTGCAGGATCTCGAAGGCTGAAGACATAAGAGGAAGCGGATAACGATTCTTCACTGTTATGTCATTCAGCCCTCGATAATCTATGCAGGGGCGCAGGGACCCGTCCTTCTTCTTAACAAAAAAAAAACCCCGCTCCGGCGGGAGAGGAGGAGGGGACTATGGTACCGGCGGCAAGAGCTACAGACAAATAATCTTCGAGAGCCTTACGTTCGGGAGCCGACAGAGAGTATAGTCTACCCCGGGGGGGAGTGGTTCCCGGAAGGAGATCAATACTACAATCATACGACCGGTGTGGAGGAAGAGAGGTGGCCCTGGACCGACTGAACACCGTGCGCAGATCGTGATATTCCTCCGGCACCCCTGTCAAATCACCAGGCTCCTCCTGTGAAGAAGAGACAGAGGAAACAGGAGGGATAGCAGACATTAAACATTTCACATGACAAGAGACGTTCCAGGAGAGGATAGAATTACTAGACCAATTAATGGAAGGATTATGACAAACTAGCCAGGGATGGCCCAAAACAACAGGTGTAAAAGGTGAACGAAAAATTAAAAAAGAAATGGTTTCGCTATGATTACCAGAAACAGTGAGGGTTAAAGGTAGCGTCTCACGCTGAATCCTGGGGAGAGGACTACCATCCAGGGCGAACAAGGCCGTGGACTCCCTTAACTGTCTGAGAGGAATGTCATGTTCCCGAGCCCAGGTCTCGTCCATAAAACAGCCCTCCGCCCCAGAGTCTATTAAGGCACTGCAGGAAGCTGACGAACCGGTCCAGCGTAGATGGACCGACAAGGTAGTGCAGGATCTTGAAGGAGAGACAGGAGTAGTAGCGCTCACCAGTAGCCCTCCGCTTACTGATGAGCTCTGGCTTTTACTGGACATGAAGTGACAAAATGACCAGCAGAACCGCAATAGAGACAGAGGCGGTTGGTGATTCTCCGTTCCCTCTCCTTAGTCGAGATGCGGATACCTCCCAGCTGCATAGGCTCAGCACCCGAGCCGGCAGAGGAAGATGGTAGTGATGCGGAGAGGGGGGCAACGGAGAACGTGAGCTCCTCTCCACGAGCTCGGTGACGAAGATCAACCCGTCGCTCAATGCGAATAGCGAGTTCAATCAAGGAATCCACGCTGGAAGGAACCTCCCGGGAGAGAATCTCATCCTTTACCTCTGCGCGGAGACCCTCCAGAAAACGAGCGAGCAAAGCCGGCTCGTTCCAGCCACTGGAGGCAGCAAGAGTGCGAAACTCATTAGAGTAGTCTGTTATGGATCGATTACCTTGACATAGGGAAGACAGGACCCTGGAAGCCTCCTCCCCAAAAACAGATCGATCAAAAACCCGTATCATCTCCTCCTTAAAGTCCTGATACTGGTTAGTACACTCAGCCCTTGCCTCCCAGATTGCCGTGCCCCACTCACGAGCCCGTCCAGTAAGGAGAGATATGACGTAGGCGACACGAGCTGTGCTCCTGGAGTAAGTGTTGGGCTGGAGAGAAAACACAATATCACACTGGGTGAGGAACGAGCGGCATTCAGTGGGCTCCCCAGAGTAACACGGCGGGTTATTGATTCTGGGCTCCGGAGATTCGAAAGCCCTGGAAGTGGCCGGTGGATCGAGGCGGAGATGGTGAACCTGTTCTGTGAGGTTGGAGACTTGGGTGGCCAGGGTCTCAACGGCATGTCGAGCAGCAGACAATTCCTGCTCGTGTCTGCCTAGCATCGCTCCCTGGATCTCGACGGCTGAGTGGAGAGGATCCGAAGTCGCTGGGTCCATTCTTGGTCGGATTCTTCTGTTACGGTGCGTGAATGAGGACCCAAAAGCGAATTAACGTAAACAGAGCTTCTTTAATAACAAAACATAGGTAGGCTCAGATGGACCGGCAGATTCCGACAGGACAGGACAAGGTTGCAGCAAACATGACAATAGTCTGGTTCAGGCATGAATAACACAAACAAGAATCCGACAAAGACAGAAACAAAAACAGAGAGAGATATAGAGGACCAATCAGAGGGAAAAAGGGAACAGGTGGGAAAAGGGGTGACGAGGTAGTTAGGAGGAGACAAGGAACAGCTGGGGGAAAGAGGGGGAGAAAAGGTAACCTAAAACGACCAGCAGAGGGAGACAGGGTGAAGAGAAAGGACAGAAACAAGACACAACATGACAATACATGACATGTTTGGGGTTTTAGGCTGGGTTTCTGTACAGCACTTTGAGATATCAGCTGATGTACAAAGGGCTATATAAATACATTTGATTTGATTTGATTTGAAAAAAACAAAAGGTAGGACATTGACTCACCATCTCGTGTTGAACTTATGCCCACTCTACAGCAACCCGGGTTGTTATATGATCCTGAGGGTCATCTACGAACGTTGGAACATCTACAACTATTGAAGATGCAAAAAGGGGTTTTCAGAAATACATTTGGTTTGCAGATATGTATTATTATAAAAATAATGTAACATTATTATCATAATCTTTAGTATTATTATGTTACATGCGAGACATACAGTGCCTTGCGAAAGTATACGGCCCCCTTGAACTTTGCGACCTTTTGCCACATTTCAGGCTTCAAACATAAAGATATAAAACTGTATTTTTTTGTGAAGAATCAACAACAAGTGGGACACAATCATGAAGTGGAAGGACATTTATTGGATATTTCAAACTTTTTTAACAAATCAAAAACTGAAAAATTGGCCGTGCAAAATTATTCAGCCCCCTTAAGTTAATACTTTGTAGCGCCACCTTTTGCTGCGATTACAGCTGTAAGTCGCTTGGGATATGTCTCTATCAGTTTTGCACATCGAGAGACTGACATTTTTTCCCATTCCTCCTTGCAAAACAGCTCGAGCTCAGTGAGGTTGGATGGAGAGCATTTGTGAACAGCAGTTTTCAGTTCTTTCCACAGATTCTCGATTGGATTCAGGTCTGGACTTTGACTTGGCCATTCTAACACCTGAATATGTTTATTTTTGAACCATTCCATTGTAGATTTTGCTTTATGTTTTGGATCATTGTCTTGTTGGAAGACAAATCTCCGTCCCAGTCTCAGGTCTTTTGCAGACTCCATCAGGTTTTCTTCCAGAATGGTCCTGTATTTGGCTCCATCCATCTTCCCATCAATTTTAACCATCTTCCCTGTCCCTGCTGAAGAAAAGCAGGCCCAAACCATGATGCTGCCACCACCATGTTTGACAGTGGGGATGGTGTGTTCAGCTGTGTTGCTTTTACGCCAAACATAACGTTTTGCATTGTTGCCAAAAAAGTTCAAATTTGGTTTCATCTGACCTGTCCCAGGTGGCTTGTGGCAAACTTTAAACAACACTTTTTATGGATATCTTTAAGAAATGGCTTTCTTCTTGCCACTCTTCCATAAAGGCCAGATTTGTGCAATATACGACTGATTGTTGTCCTATGGACAGAGTCTCCCACCTCAGCTGTAGGTCTCTGCAGTTCATCCAGAGTGATCATGGGCCTCTTGGCTGCATCTCTGATCAGTCTTCTCCTTGTATGAGCTGAAAGTTTAGAGGGACGGCCAGGTCTTGGTAGATTTGCAGTGGTCTGATACTCCTTCCATTTCAATATTATCGCTTGCACAGTGCTCCTTGGGATGTTTAAAGCTTGGGAAATCTTTTTGTATACAAATCCGGCTTTAAACTTCTTCACAACAGTATCTCGGACCTGCCTGGTGTGTTCCTTGTTCTTCATGATGCTCTCTGCGCTTTTAACGGACCTCTGAGACTATCACAGTGCAGGTGCATTTATACGGAGACTTGATTACACACAGGTGGATTGTATTTATCATCATTAGTCATTTAGGTCAACATTGGATCATTCAGAGATCCTCACTGAACTTCTGGAGAGAGTTTGCTGCACTGAAAGTAAAGGGGCTGAATAATTTTGCACGCCCAATTTTTCAGTTTTTGATTTGTTAAAAAAGTTTGAAATATCCAATAAATGTGGTTCCACTTCATGATTGTGTCCCACTTGTTGTTGATTCTTCACAAAAAAATACAGTTTTATATCCTTATGTTTGAAGCCTGAAATGTGGCAAAAGGTTGCAAAGTTCAAGGGGGCCGAATACTTTCGCAAGGCACTGTAACCAGAAATGTCAACCTAGACAACTTACAAGAATGTGTTTACCAGGCTGCGATGAAAACACTTTAAAGGAGCTCTAATTCAAACATGCAAGGATATATATTTGATACAATTACCCCCTTTAAAACTGTTGCTGCAATATCACTTCTCAATGTGTACATTTCAAGCTTACAACAATAAACCAACCATCTCAATAATGTTTCTCGGACTAACACACTGAGTTTCCTATTTACTAAAGAACAACCACTAAGACAAAACACAAAAAGTTGTAATATAATCTGTATACATGTCATTCTATACGGAAAACGGGTACATTCTGAAAGATTATGATGTTGATGTGATTTTTAATTCATCTCTCAATTTAGGATAATACTGTTTATTTTATATTTGACTTAAATTGTATTATTTATCATGTCTCATACCCGGCTAACACACTACCAAGCTATGCAAACAGCTATGGAATTAAGCCAGAACTGGTGTGTGTGTCTTTTTTGGATCAATAATTGATCAAGAATGCCCAATAGGCTGATCCTCAACCCTATTACGACAGCATATAATGCACAGTCATATGCAAAACCATAAAACTCTGACAAGAAAACAATGAAAACCTTAACATGACTACACGCATTGCCATTATTTTAGTTAACAGCCACCCAGGGTTGAGTTTGGTACTTTTTCTTTGTACATGCACCAAGCCTCCAAGTGGCTGACAACAGTATTCTTAATGAGAAATATAATCTAATAAACAAATGTCTGCATAATGAAAGACATGGAAACTGTATCCAACAATGTATTTCGATCTGTATAAAACGTTGATATTGTCAGTAAGGTCACTGAGACTAACAATAGACAATAGTTATTGTGGGAGGTTTAGGGTTAAAATATATGGGAAGGATCAGGAATGTTAGAGATTTGGTCACAGTGGCGATTTTGAAAGAGGGAGGTTAGAACCCCAAAGTAATAGGGGGTAAGAAAGATCCTAAAGGTAATTTCATATTTTGGTTTAGGGGGTTATTAACTTTATGGAAAACAATATTCACACTATGTGGATTATAAACATGTACATACATAGAGAGCCAACACATCAAGATCTAACAGGGATGAGTGGTGATTCATAGTACAACAGGAGTCTTCTGTAACCTGCAATACGTGTTAAATATGTTTTACATACATCCATGACTGAATGGTTTCACAAACTCCCTTTAAAGGTTTTGTAAGAAAGTTGTAACAGGCCTCATTCAACAGTCTAGAGATTAACCTAGAGACACCAAAACACCAACGTTTAGAGCAGCTTGGAGATTATTACCCATGTAAGGGGGGGGGGGCAATAGCTGATTTACCCAACTCTGTACAAACCACAACACTGGGTATGGTAACTCTGACGCGTATGTCTAATGATTATTGTAGATGTTTACAACTGAGGGAGTTTACAGTAGGTCAATGAGATGTATAATGGCATAGAGAGCAACAAATTGACCTAAGTGACCTCAAAGACCGACAGCCTACTTTATAATATAAAATGCAGGGATGTGTACTGAACATGTACCCATTATAAAACAAAATGGTCTACGGCCAAATGCATTTATAGTTTTTAATGAAGTGGTCGCTGCATTCATTTAGATTATTTCAACATAGTCTAGAACCAGTAAGAACATAGATGGAATGATCTGCTTTGTGCTATTGAGCAAGAGGCCTGACCCATTTCTATGTAAGAAGCCACACTTTTTATATTCAGCTTCTTAATTAACTAACTCATAAATATGTTTTTTTAAGTCACCTTAACGTATATACTAGTACAACATACTAGGTACATACACTTCAATCATTAGAATAATTTTCGTACACTCGAGAAAACAACATATACATAGTTTTTACAACTCTTTTATAATCTAAATGTATGTGTTGTGCAAAGTATTTTTTATTGTCAGTCCACAGAATGGAACACCTATCATTGAACCATGATAACGTGAGTTACCATTGATATACACTATTAGTTTCTGGGAAATACATCCTTGTTCCTATCGCTTCTAGCATATTTATTTTGACCCCATTTATGAAAGCTCACCCTTCCAGGAAAACATAAGTTTGTTCCCCCCCAACGTAGACCAGTTATAACAATCACATATGTGTGGATTATGTCTGGATTTAGGCCTAGCAGAGCATACCTATAAAGCAAAAAGCACGGGGGTGACAGTTGAGAAAATGTTGCATATACATTTTTTAGTATCTCAATATTGTGTTATATGTGGGAATGTCTAATAAACAAATATATTGTAAACATTAATAATATTATTTTGTCAGAAATTCTCTATCTCCGTGTCCACCTCCCATACCACCGGTGCCATGAGACATGAAGGTGGAATGATGGGGGTTGGCTCGATGGACCGCTCCTCGGTATCATATAGGCGGGACAGCGTATCGGCTTTAGTGTTCTGGGAGCCTGGCCGGTACGAGATGGCGAAGCGGAACCGGGCAAAGAACATGGCCCACTTAGCCTGACGCCGATTCAGTCTCCTCGCTTCCCGGATATACTCGAGATTACGATGGTCAGTCCAGATGAGAAAAGGGTGCTTAGCCCCCTCAAGCCAATGTCTCCACACCTTCAGAGCCTTGACTACAGCTAACAACTTCGTGTCCCCCACTTCATAGTTTTGCTCCGCCGGACCGAGCTTCTTCGAAAAAAAGGCACAAGGGCGGAGCTTTGGTGGCGCACCGGAGCGCTGGGACATTACGGCCCCGACCCCAGCCTCGGGCGCCAACACTGGCACATTGGTGAACAGCTCCTTCAGACGACTGAAAGCTCTGCCCGCCTCTGCTGACCAGCACAAGCGCGCCGATCCTCCCTTCAGCAGTGAGGTAATGGGAGCAGCCACCTGACCAAAACCCTGGATAAACCTCCAAGGTAGTAAATCACAAACTCTAAAAACCGCTGCACCTCTTTTACCGTGGGCGGAGTCGACCAATTACGCACGGCTGTAACAAGGTCACACTCCATTACCACCCCAGAGGTGGAAATGCGATAACCCAGGAAGGAAACGGCTAGTTTGGAGAACACACATTTCTCAGCCATGACATACAGGTCATGCTCCAGCAGTCGCCCAAGTACCTTACGCACCAGAGACATGTGAGCGGCACGTGTGGCAGAATAAATCAGTCATCGATGTACACTACCACTCCCTGCCCGTGCAGGTCTCGGAGATCTCGTCTACGAAAGATTGGAAGACGGTTGGAGCATTCTTCAACCCATATGGCATGACGAGGTACTCATAATGGCCAGATGTAGTACTAAATGCGGTTTTCCACTCATCTCCTCCCCGGATACGCACCAGGTTATATGCACTTCTCAGGTCCAGTTTTGTGAAGAAACGCGCCCCATGAAATTATTCCACCGCCGTAGCGAGAGGTAGTGGGTAACTAAACCCCACTGTGATGGAATTTAGACCTCTATAATCAATGCACGGACGCAGACCTCCCTCCTTCTTCTTCACATAAAAGAAGCTTGAGGAGTCGGGTGACGTGGAGGGCCAAATGTACCTAACTCCATGGAGATGGGAGCAGGAGGGCCTGGGGGTGGAATCAACAGGGCCCGTTCCCAGACGCCCGCGGGAAGCCAGCAGGTTGTCCAGACGAATGGACATGTCCATCAGGTCATCCAATGAGATAGTGGTGTCCCGACATGCTAGCTCCTTGTGGACGTCCTCCCTGAGGCTACAACGGAAGTGGTCCATCAAAGCCCTGTCGTTCCACCCCGCTCCTGCGACCAAGATCCGGAACTCCAGGGCAAAGTCCTGCGCGCTCCTCGTCTCCTGTAGCAGGTGGAACAGCCTTTCACCCGCTGCTCGGCCCTCCGGTGGGTGATCGAGCACAGCCTGGAAGCGGCAGGTGAACTCAGGGTAGTGATCCCTCGCCGAGTCTTGGCCATTCCAGATTGCGTTGGCCCACTCCAGGGCTCGCCCCGTCAGACAGGAGACGAGGACGCTCACGCGGTGACGACGACTGCCGAGCACCGCCCGAACAGGCGGGGGAGCCAACTTCGGCAGGAGTCGTGACACACACTTGCATACTGTCCTACATGTGCTAATTAGAGTTGATTGATTTATGTTCTTCACGTTGTTGTTTTGTATCCATTATCTTATTTCATTCATGTTTATTGTTGGTTAGAGCGTTGGACTAGTAACCGGAAGGTTGCAAATTCAAACACCCGAGCTGACAAGGTACAAATCTGTTGTTCTGCCCCTGAACAGGCAATTAACCCACTGTTCCTAGGCCGTCATTGAAAATAAGAATTTGTTCTTAACTGACTTGCCTAGTTAAATAAAGGTATAAAAAAATACACCTTCTGGGTGGGGGCAAATGTTAAAAATGGGAGAAGACTAGTGTTTTGTAGTTGAATTCATCATTGTACAGTATATAAGAATACACAGTGGGGAGAACAAGTATTTGATACACTGCCGATTTTGCAGGTTTTCCTACTTACAAAGCATGTAGAGGTCTGTAATTGTTATCATAGGTACACTTCAACTGTGAGAGACAGAATCTAAAACAAAAATCCAGAAAATCACATTGTATGATTTTTAAGTAATTAATTTTCATTTTATTGCATGACATAAGTATTTGATCACCTACCAACCAGTAACAATTCCGGCTCTCACAGACCTGTTAGTTTTTTTAAAGAAGCCCTCCTGTTCTCCACTCATTACCTGTATTAACTGCACCTGTTTGAACTCATTGCCTGTATAAAAGACACCTGTCCACACACTCAATCAAACAGACTCCAAACTCTCCACAATGGCCAAGACCAGAGAGCTGTGTATGGACATCAGGGATAAAATTGTAGACCTGTACAAGGCTGGGATGGGCTACAGGACAATAGGCAAGCAGCTTGGTGAGAAGGCAACAACTGTTGGCGCAATTATTAGAACATGGAAGAAGTTCAAGATGATGGTCAATCACCATCGGTCTGGGGCTCCATGCAAGATCTCACCTCGTGGGGCATCAATGATCATGAGGAAGGTGAGGGATCAGCCCAGAACTACATGGCAGGACCTGGTCAATGACCTGAAGAGAGCTGGGACCACAGTCTCAAAGAAAACCATTAGTAACACACTACGCCGTCATGGATTAAAATCCTGCAGCGCACGCAAGGTCCCCATGCTCAAGCCAGCGCATGTCCAGGCCCGTCTGAAGTTTGCCAATGACCATCTGGATGATCCAGAGGAGGAATGGGAGAAGGGCATGTGGTCTGATGAGACAAAAATAGAGTTTTATGGTCTAAACTCCACTCGCTGTGTTTGGAGGAAGAAGAAGGATGGGTACAACCCAAAGAACACCATCCCAACCGTGAAGCATGGAGGTGGAAACATCATTCCTTGGGGATGCTTTTCTATAAAGGGGACAGGACGACTGCACCGTATTGAGGGGAGGATGGATGGGGCCATGTATCGCAAGCTCTTGTCCAACAACCTCCTTCCCTCAGTAAGAGCATTGAAGATGGGTCATGGCTGGGTCTTCCCGAAACACACAGCCAGGGCAACTAAGGAGTGGCTGCATAAGAAACATCTCAAGGTCCTGGAGTGGCCTAGCTAGTCTCCAGACCTGAACCCAATAGAAAATCTTTGGAGGGAGCTGAAAGTCCGTATTGCCCAGCGACAGCCCTGAAACCTGAAGGATCTGGAGAAGGTATGTATGGAGGAGTGGGCCAAAATCCCTGCTGCAGTGTGTGCAAACCTGGTCAAGAACTACAGGACACGTATGATCTCTGTAATTGCAAACAAAGGTTTCTGTACCAAATATTAAGTTCTGCTTTTCTGATGTATCAAATACTTCCGTCATGCAATAAAATGCAAATTACTTAAAAATCATACAATGTGATTTTCTGGATTTTTGTTTTAGATTCTGTCTCTCACAGTTGAAGTGTACCTATGATAACAATTACAGACCTCTACATGCTTTGTAAGTGGGAAAACCTGCAAAATCGGCAGTGAATCAAATACTAATTCTCCCCACTGTATCACTATGTTGACGAAAAAGGTTCAAGACTACTTTCTGCACATTTCTGCTACTTTCTTAGGCTATACAAGTGCTATCTCTTGCAAATAAAATTATGTTTATACCTATGCAGTACCTTTAGCAGTAATAATAATAATAAACCTCTAATTTAGTAAATAAAACAATTATGACAGGTGTGTTGTAATAAAAACGAGTGGTGTCCACTGATTAAATTCAGTCTTTCTGCTGTGTGAAGAGGGAATACCCAGATATTCACAAAGTTTGTGACACATGACAGGTTGTTCCTTTGGCAGTGATTACAGCCTCAAGTCTTATTGGGTGTGACGCTACAAGCTTTGCACAGCTGTATTTGGGGTCTCTAAATCTTCTGTGCAGATCCTCTCAAGCTCTGTCAGGTTGGATGGGGAACGTCACTGCACAGCTATTTTCAGGTCTCTCCAGAGATATTCGATCAGGTTCATGGGAGGGGTCTCGAATGTTTGAGGGGCAGCTATTGGGGAAATGTGGGGGGGATCTTGGAGGGTTCGGGTTAACGTTTTTTGGCCTGGTGGTAGATCGGTCAGTAGATTGACCCTGGATGCTTCTGTGTGTCGCTCTGAATTGGAATCTGTTGGATGACTGGTATGATATAGTTATTGAGCTGCTTCACTGCAAGTATATTGTATGTTTCGAATATTCAATAAATAATCAAAAATACTTAAAAAAAAATAGAGCAAAGAGTTCAGTCTTGGTTTCATCAGACTAGAGAATCTTATTTATCATGGTCTGAGAGTCTTTAGATGCCTTTTGGTAAAATCCAAGTGGGCTGTCATGTGCCTTTTACTGAGGAGTGTCTTCAATCTGGCCACTCTACCATAAAGGCCTGATTGGTGGAGTGCTGCAGAGATGGTTGTACTTCTGGAAGGTTCCCCCATCTATACAGAGGAACTCTAGAGCTCTGTCAGAGTGATCGTCGGGTTCTTGGTCACCTCCCAAACCAAGGCCCATCTCCGATTGATCAGTTAGGGTTAGGGTTCCATTTTTGAATGATGGAGGCCACTGTGTTCTTGGGGACCTTCAATGCTGCAGACATTTTTTGGTACACTTCCCTAGATCTGTGCCTCAACAGAATCCTGTCTCGGCGCTCCACAAACAATTCCTTCGAACTCATGGCTTGTTTTTTTGCTCTGACATGCACTGGCAACTGTGGGACCTTATATAGACAGGTGTGTGTGCCTTTCCAAATCACGTCCAATCTATTGAATGTACCACAGGTGGACTCCAATCAACTTGTAGAAATATCTCAAGGATGATCAATGGAAACACCTGAGCTCAATTTCGAGTCTCATAGCAAAGGCTCTGTATACTTATGTAAATAAGGTATTTCTCGTTTTTGCAAAAATGTCTGAAAACCTGTTTTCACTTTGTCATTAGGTCGTATTGGGTGTAGATTTATGAGGGGAAAATGTGTTGTATCCATTTTAGAATAAGGTTGTAACATAAGAAAATGTGGAAAGAGTCAAGGGGTCTGAATTTTTTACGAATGCACTGTATCATACTAAATGGAAGGATACAAATTGACATCCCAAATCCTACAAATACCACCTGAGGCCCTTGTGCAGTCATTTCACAACAATTCTTAATGCATCCAGGGGAGAAACACACTTTGAAAGCAGCTTTGATGGCCACAGTTAAGAGGAAGATCCCAGCTTCCCATTAATCTTACATTCATTTCTGCTCTTAAAAATAAGTGAACTGCACCATTTTAAAACCTGAGTTTTTAGAAACAGCGTGGTTTAGGCATTACAGGGGGTATATGTATACAGCAATAGTGAGCTTCTATTGGTCAATCTCACCATGATATTGCCAAGTATTAGCATTAACTATGGTTTCATTCTGTAAGATGGAACAGTTGGCAGCATTGAATTCAACGGACACGGTACTGATCTGAACAACCAGTTCAAAAATGGTAATCACCCCCAGAGGGCTAAATCTATTTTATTTTATTTATATTTTTATTTAACCTTTATTTGACCAGTCAAGCCAGTTAAGAACCAATTCTTATTTACAATGACGGCCTACCAAAAGGCAAAAGGTCTCCGGCAGAGACGGGGGCTAAAGTGAATAGAAATATATGACAAAACACACATCACGATGAGAGACACAACACTACATAAAGAGACAACAACATAGCATGGTAGGCAGTAACAGAACTCTGTTGTAACAGATAGGCTTACATTATTCAGTGTTTATACATCCTTGGCTGAGTACCAGTGGAAAGTTAGGGACAGTCAAGTCAGCAATAGCCCGTGTTGCTAGCAACAAGATAATGTTTTGAGTTCATGATCTAGCTAATGATTAGCACACTGGGGTAAATGTAGATGGGCAACCCCATTCAACAGGTTCTCATGCTTATTGCGAAATAACACACCTGCCTGATAATATGGACTGATATGGTATTGGGCTCATTTCTTAGAAGTAAAATTATATTTTAGATGGTGTCAGCATAATTTTATTTTCATTCATTTTGTAGTAATAAAATTAGTCTGAAAAGTCCAAAGTAATTAGCCTCTCTGTTTCCAGGTTAGACCAACACAATACTTTTATTCATAACAGAATCTTCAGCCTATTAGGACTGGACATGATTTCCTATACAACGGATGGGTCCCATTATGTCTGGCGAAAACCAAACACTGCATTCCACAGTAAGAACATCATACCAACGGTCAAGCATGGTGGTGGTAGTGTGATTGTTTGGGGATGCTTTGATGCCTCAGAACCTGGAAATACTAAAATAGAGAAATTCAGAACGGTGGGAATACTGTTGTACGACACTGTATATGTACACTGAGTGTATAAAACATTTAGAACAACTTCCTAATATTGAGTTGCAAATGCCCCTTTTTCCTTCAGAACATCCTCAATTCGTTGGGGCAAGGACTCTACAAGGTGTCGAAACATTCTACAGGGATGCTGGCCCATGTTGAATCCAATGCTTCCCGCAGTTGTGTTAAATTGGCTGGATGTCCCTATATGAGGTGGATCATTCTTGATACACACAGGAAACTATTGAGTGTGAAAAACCAAGGGGTTTGGTGGTGATTTTCTAAACTGTTAGTTAGACCAACAGTTTAAAGTAATATGGAAAAATATTGTTACTTGAGTTGTGATTGGGGTATATTGGCCAAATGATCAGGAAAGTTGTTGGTGTATTTTCCCTCCAAAATTCATAAGAAACAACCATATTACAGCTATTTGTTTAAAATGCTTTTAGTAAGTTACATAGTATGTTACTGCTGTTCTCTACTTCTTCCCTTTTTTTCCTGGTCTCAGGACGTTTTCGCCCACTCATCACCGCTCAAGTCTGTTTCCACAGTCATGAGACCTAGTCTCCTTCCACCATTGTCACGGTGATAGTGGAAAAGAATGGCCTTCAGGCTAAAGATGGTGGATAAATGAAGGAAGTTCACTCAGGCCATTTACCACTGTCTGCTTAAGGGGGGGTTCCTCCATAGACACCAATGCGATAGCAGTCTGCTTAGTCCTTGACTTCCATTTAAACAGAACCATTGAGGGAGTAGAACATATTGCTTCCTCTTCTGTCTCTGCTTGAGACTCCAGAATGCTGAGTCACAATGACAATGCAGAAATACAGCCAGGGCAGAGCCAGTCCACACTGTAGTAAAGGGGCTGAATAATTTTGCACGCCCAATTTTTCAGTTTTTGATTTGTTAAAAAAGTTTGAAATATCCAATAAATGTTGTTCCACTTCATGATTGTGTCCCACTTGTTGTTGATTCTTCACAAAAAAAATACAGTTTTATATCTTTATGTTTGAAGCCTGAAATGTGGCAAAGGGTCGCAAAGTTCAAGGGGGGCGAATACTTTCGCAAGGCACTGTATATCGATGCCCGATTCCACCTGATTCTCTGCTGGGCGTGAAATGGTGTGACTATAGGTTATTTAGTGTGGTCTCAATCAAATGAGTCATAGCCTATAGGCTATAGGCTACGAAGTGCATCCTCAGAGAAGCACAGAGCAAAGTTATATTTCTAAGATAGCTGCTGGGATAGCGTAAATAAAACTAGACTGCATTACACACTACAACGGATATTCCAACCTTGAGGCCTGCTCTGCCCTTGCTGATCAAAACCGTTTTTTTTGCTGACTAACCAATGCTGTGCTGTGTAAGCCTACAATGGCAGTTCAGGAGGAGAGTCAAAGAATTCCTCAGAAAATTATTTTTGATTAAGTCAACATCTTGCGCGTAGACTAGCCTATAGTCTATGTTCTGTTCAGTTTGAGAAGGAGAGCATTTGAGGACTGGAGGTCAACTTTGATAGCTTACTACTACTATAATTGATTTGAAGAAAAACAATATGTTTCTTGCCCATGATGTCTTTATACAAGTTATTGACATCACAATTAGCCAGATTTTAGTTACTTACATTGTGGTGCTGAAACTTGAAGCAGCAGTCGCGGCACAATCAATTGGAGATGGACAGCTGATAGTGCAGAACATTGGCAAATTGGAATATGAATAATTCATAAGTCTTCATTTAATTAGACTTACTAACAACAAGAGGGCTTTGTGTTGGAGCCTATTTCTTCCTATTTAAGAAACAAGAGGTAGCTCTACCTGATTGACGACAGAATTAGGTTATAGGCTGCTATATCCATAGATTTGTCGTTAAATTCCTCCACCAACCATGCACTCTTTAAATATCATCCCTCCATGTCAGAGAAAGGGATGTTAAGTTAAAACCAGTACTGGAATTGAGGGGGTATGAGAGGGTATGCCATAGGCCTACCTTTTATTGAAGAAAATGTCAAAATGCAAATGCCAACCCATTGTTATCTTAAGATTTTGAATAAAATAAAACAGATCCGATTACATGAGCTCGTCGTCATCTATGACAGCACTTTGGTCAATTATGCTTTATGCTTAAAACAAGCTGAAAATACCCTGGAAAGACATGACTTCGATGCATATGGGAATATCATCGTTCAGTTTCTTTGACATTCAGAGTCTTAGCTACAATCTTCTATAGTGGAGGAGGCAAACAATGTCATTTGCATGGGAAGTAATCTAATTCTGTACCTTTAGATTGATTAAGCTATTTACTTTCTGTACAAAATATGTTTAAACCCAGACAGCTATTAGGGAAACCCTTGTGACCTTCTGTTGTTAAAGAAGAGTAGCCATCTGTTGAATCTTACATTTTTCTACGTCGGTAGACCTACTGTCTGGGGTGGAAAGGTAGGCCTACTGTCTGGGGTGGAAAGGTAGGCCTACTGTCTGGGGTGGAAAGGTAGGCCTACTGTCTGGGGTGGAAAGGTAGGCCGACTGTCTGGGGTGGAAAGGTAGGCCTACTGACTGGGGTGGAAAGGTAGGCCTACTGTCTGGGGTGGAAAGGGAGGCCTGCTGTCTGGAGTGGAAAGGTAGGCCTAACTTTTGAAAGTACCAAGCTCAGATTCCTAACAGGGACAGTTTTGCAAACAAGACACACTGACTTGGCATTGGAGAAATCTGATAAGATCAATGGCGATTTCAGCATGTAAATCTTGGTGGGGCAAAACATGTATATGCATGCCAGCAAAGCAACTACACCACACCACACAACACTAAACAATACATTTATTGCAATTTAACGGTGCCCAAACTGTTAGGGCCTACATAAAGCTGTTCCAATGTCAGTCCCAACACCTCACTACTGCTCCACCTGGCAGCAATACAGTTCTTTCAGCCTCAATTACTGCCTTTAAAAAAACACATATTTGATACGGCTGATTTGTCATATCAGTCGTTTCTACTGACAATTGAGAAGTACAAATTATGGCATAAGCGGACTACAAGCGTAATAAGAGGCAATCCGTAATTTCGATTAAGACATCAATGTGCGAGGTATGACGACGTAATCAATATAACTATTTATTCAACACTTGTGAAATGTACAGCATCATAATTCAGAACATGGGCCATTCTTACCGTATTCTCCTTGTGCACCAAGTCAGAACCATAGGATAAATAAAGGGGGCATATAAGCAGACAATGAAAGCTCTGACAATATTTAATGATGACATGTCTCTAAAACAGGCTGTAGGCTACATGTGCACCACCAAGTTAGAACAGTAGGCTAAGTTATGAGGGGGAAAAGGACCCAATTATTAGCTAGAAGGGACATGGGCTACTAACAGCTTACTACACAAAATACACTTGGTATTAACTTCTTAGCTACAGTAGGCATATCTCCCTGTCATATTACATATTACATAATACAGACATATTACATACTTCATATATGCCTTTCTGTGCTCAGCTGTTTGTGCTGTGCTCACATGAACAGGAAGGTGACGTGGCGGTCCTTCATGGGCAAATTTTGTCATCAAACTTTGTCATCAAATTCTGGCATAATATGGATTTATGGTGCTTTCAAGACAACTGGGAAATCAAAAAAACGAAAACAAGGTTGAATCATGAAGTCAGTAATCTTCAGGTTAGCATCAAAATATGGGTGGTCTGTGACGCACAATCCAGCTATGCTTGGAAGATGCAAGTCTACACAGGGAAGCCGACCGGTGGGGGCCCATAGAAGAACCAGGGGATGGGGGTTGTGCTTGATGTGACAGATGATCTGAGGGGCAGGTACAATGTCACGTGTGACAATTTCCTCACCTCTCATGAACTCAGGCAGCAGCTCATGAAGAGGAAGATCACCGTTGTTGGCACAATTAGAAAGAACAAGCCTGAGCTCCACCTGCTATCCTTGCAATAAGGGGGAGATAGGCCTTCTCATAAAAGGTTGCCTTCACCCCCACTACCACTCTAAGAATGTGGTCCTCCTGAGCACACTGCAAAAAACGGCTGAGATCAGTGATCGTGAGAACAGGAAGCCAGAGGATGACTGCCTGCTGCCCCCTGGTCATTTTCCATAACATCATTGATGTGTCCTCATACATTGCCTTCGTAATACGGAACAAGATCAACCCTACCTGGATGCCTGATAAGCGGAACAAGAGGAGGGTGTTCCTGGAGCAGCTGGGAAAGGCACTTGTAACCCACACAATCAAAGAAGGGAGTGGCTCCCCCTCACAGCAGCCTTTGCAGAGCATGTGAAAGCTGTTCAGGGGGCTGAATCTTGTACTGATCCACCTGAGGCTGCAGCTGGGCCAGGCAAGAGGAGGTGATGCCAATTCTGCCCACCAAAGAAGGACTGTAAAACAAATAGTATGTGCTGATTAAATTCAGTCTTTCTGCTGTGTGAAGAGGGAATACCCAGATATTCACAAAGTTTGTGAAACATGACAGGTTGTTCCTTTGGCAGTGATTACAGCCTCAAGTCTTATTGGGTGTGACGCTACAAACTTTGCACAGCTGTATTTGGGGTGTTTCTCGAAATCTCTGCAGATCCTCTCAAGCTCTGTCAGGTTGGATGGGGAACGTCACTGCACAGCTATTTTCAGGTCTCCAGAGATGTTAGATTGGGTTTGGGTCTGGGCTCTGGCTTGGCCACTCAAGGACATTCAGATAATTGTCCCGAAGCCACTAATGCGTTGTCTTGGCTGTGTGCTTAGGGTTGTTGTCCTGTTGGAAGGTGAACCTTCACCCCAGTTTGAGGTCCTGAATGCTCTGGAGCAGGCATTCATCAAGGATCTCTCTGTACTTTGCTCCGTTAAGCTTTCCCTCGATCCTGACTAGTGTCCCAGTCCCTGCCGCTGAAAAACATCCTCACAGCATAATGTTGCCACCATCATCATGATTCACCGTAGGGATTGTGCCAGGTTTCCTCCAGACATGACACTTGCATTCAGGCCAAAGAGTTCAGTCTTGGTTTCATCAGACCAGAGAATCTTATTTGTCATGGTCTAAGTGTCACACCCTGATCTGTTTCACCTGTTCTTGTGATTCTCTCCACCCCCTCCAGGTGTCAATTATTTTCCCCGGTGTATTTATCCCCGTGTTTTCTGTCTCTCTGTGTCAGTTCGCCTTGTCAAGTCAACCAGTGTGTTTAACTGTCAGGAGAATTTTCAATCCCAAATGATAATACCTAACAATCAATAAGCTTTGCCCAATCCCCGAGATTTGTAAGACCCTGGGTTTAATAATAATTAGGCAAAGACTCAGCTAATGCAAAAGGTCTGTACAGTTTATCCAGAGAATGTTCTGAAATCAAAATGCAAACACAGTCTTTATAACACACACACAAACAAGTTCAAATCTTAAACTACGCCTTGCTCAGACAGTCAGTGTTTTTCCACTATACAGACACATTGTTTCTTTAATCTGCAACATGTTTCATAATTTTCTGCAAGCCTAACAGTTTCTCCCCTCCACGGGTGGAGACAGAATGTCCTGTAAGGAACACAGTAGTACAACTTGTCTGTGGTTAGCTTCTCTTATCATTTGTTTCCCACTTGCACCCTGCTTACATACTAAAAAAGAGCAAAAGGTCCTTGTTCTAATTCGGACTAAAATTACACCCATCATCAGATTATAGTTTTATGATTCTAATACATTTCATACAATTATATGGTTTCAGGGTGGAATATTTTAATCATTACCTCTAAGCATATAATTCCCTTACAATTAACCCGTGTCCCTGCTTTTTCTTAGCTCTGTTTTGCTTGTCCTCACGGTTTTGACCCTTGCCTGCCCTGACTGTGAACCCGCCTGCCCTGACCATACTGCCTGCACTGACCTCGAGCCTGCCTGCCACTCTGTACCTCCTGGACTCTGACCTTGTTATGATCTTTTTGCCTGTCCATGACCAATATCTTGCCTGCCCCTTGGATACTAATACATATCAGAGACTAGAAAAATTTGCCTCCCGTGTCTGCATCTAGGTCTCGCCCTGTGCCCTTAAACTGAGAGTCCTTTAGGTGCCTTTTGGCAAACTCCAAGGCTAAAACTAAAACTAAAACTCAAAGGCTGTCAAGTGCCTTTTACTGAGAAGTTGCTTCTGTCTGGCCACTCTACCATAAAGGCTTGATTGATGGAGTGCTGCAGAGATGGTTGTCTTTCTGGAAGGTTCTCCCATCTATACAGAGGAACTAACCGCCTTAAAATTGATTTTGTTGTTGTTGTCAATATTCTGAACAAATATTGTAATCACTATTCTGCAACATATGCTTCAACAATTAATGTATTTGCTGTGCTGGACCTAAGGGATAATGTTAGCTTTATAATTGTTATTTCATGTTCAAAATCTAGAAAACCATGCCAGATTGCTAGCTAAATTAGCCCTGGAGCATTTAATATGGCTATAAAACAAAACAAAAATGTTTGGAGATGTGTATTACACATTTATGAATGATCTAATGTTAGCATTAAATAATCAAGGCCTTTAAACACTTGTTGGACAATAATTGTACAAATGAAATGCCTTTTATGGTGTCTGATGAAATTGGCCATATCCACTTAGTTGCATTTAATGAAAAAATAGGTTGTTCCTTTACATGGTGTTAATAGCTGATACTTTGGTGTGTCAAAATATAATCTTCACATTTGGTTTAAAAAATAAAAAATTTAAGACAAATATTTGTAGAAAAAAGTTGATTGTCCCATCTGAGCTCTAAAACAGCAAAAATTATCTCTGCCCCATGGCAAAAAATCCATAGCTTGTAGCTACACTAAATATGATATAACCAAAGATTGTTGTTATCCAGCATTTCTGGACATTACAGGTAAGCCTAATCAAAACACTGCAATAGACTCTACAACTAACCTGGTATTGGAAGTACTCTACCAGTTATCCTTAACATGTCCATTTTCAGTTGCAAGTGGTTCTAGAAATACCAGAGAAAATAGATAGTAAATAAAAATGTATTTCTGAGTTTTCTCTGTTGTTTGTGCATTTGCCTGTTGCCTTTTCTTTGTGCACTTGCCTGTTTCCTTTTCTTTGCAGGTTTTGCCTTACACAATCTAGTGCAGGAGTATTCAATTTACCCTACGAGGTCGGAGACATCTCCCTAAAACCGGGGACATTTCCGGGGACAGCTCCAGCCGGGGACAGGCCAACAAAAACGGGGACAGGCCACCAAAACCGGGGACGTCTGGTCACCCTACTTTAGTTGAGCTTACTAGCGCTTCGCCTGTCTACCGGAAGCTGTTGCTTTGCAACCTCTTGCTAGCTTGTTAGCCTAACAAATTACTAGCTAGACATCATACGATTTCGGATGTGTTGGTAAATTCAATCTGGAGTGCCAGAGTACGCTCTGGGCGTTCGTAAATTCAGAGCGTTGCCAGATTGTCCGTTTGTAAATTCAAAGAGTTTCGCATTTGGAGCGTTCAGAGCCCACACTGGACGCTCTGGCCGAGGAGTAGGGTTGATCCGAGCGTTTTGACCTCACAATGGCAATTAAGCACCCAAGCTAACTGGCTAACTTTGGCTAGCTTGCTAGCTACTTCCAGACACAAATGAGAGAACACCTCACTCTGACCATTTTACTCGCCCTAGCAGAGCTGGTTATGCTGTTTTCATGTTATCCAGAGCATTGGTGACTGTAACTGTGTTGCTGGCAACAATTTAATTATGCTTTTTTTTGCAGACGTTTACTGATACCGGTTACATTCAACGGGTGTTACAGTTGTAAAATGTATCAATTAATCTGCGCTTTGGCACACTCAGATGAGAGTGCTCTGAAATCGGAGTCGATAGCCAGAGTGAATTAACAATGTTCATTTAGAACGCACAATGACTATACCGCTTAGCTAAGCCTGATGTATTAATAGCCAACTAAATTTGTGTTTGGTAGCTAGCTAACATAATGGTACATACTGCTGCAATGATATGCTACGCGTTTCGTAAGGATCGCGTATCAAAGAAATTGTAACGTAACTTATTTGAAAATTCATTACATCGCTAAAAATTTGTCATAATTAGTTATAGCACTGAAATTGTATCCGCTCTCGTCTCACTTCGGCACTATATTTTCTGCAATTTTCTTAAAATGTTATGAGGCCACGCCTGTTTTCTGAAGAATTGCATTATGGGCCCTGAAAGCACGGAAATAATGTCCACTGCTTGAAAACTTCGTATTTTGGCTAATCTGGCATACTAACTATATCCATACTATGACCAGTAAACATACTATATACCCCACTTACATCACAAGTAGTATGGTTAGTGCAGTTAGTGTGAGTATTCGAACACAGCTCTAGTTCAACCTCAGGAGGCTGAAGAAATTTGGCTTGTCACCAAAAGCACTCACAAACTTCTACAGATGCACAATCGAGAGCATCCTGGCGGGCTGTATCACCGCCTGGTACGGCAACTGCTCCGCCCTCAACCGTAAGGCTCTCCAGAGGGTGGTGAGGTCTGCACAACGCATCACCGGGGGCAAACTACCTGCCCTCCAGGACACCTACACCACCCGATGTCACAGGAAGGCCATAAAGATCATCAAGGACATCAACCACCCGAGCCACTGCCTGTTCACCCCGCTATCATCCAGAAGGCGAGGTCAGTACAGGTGCATCAAAGCTGGGACCGAGAGACTGAAAAACAGCTTCTATCTCAAGGCCATCAGACTGTTAAACAGCCACCACTAACATTGAGTGGCTGCTGCCAACACACTGACACTGACTCAACTCCAGCCACTTTAATAATGGGAATTGATGGGAAATGATGTAAATATATCACTAGCCACTTTAAACAATGCTACCTTATATAATGTTACTTACCCTACATTATTCATCTCATATGCATACGTATATACTGTACTCTATATCATCGACTGTATCCTTATGTAATACATGTATCACTAGCCACTTTAAACTATGCCACTTTGTTTACATACTCATCTCATTTGTACATACTGTACTCGATACCATCTACTGTATCTTGCCTATGCTGCTCTGTACCATCACTCATTCATATATCCTTATGTACATATTCTTTATCCCCTTACACTGTGTACAAGACAGTAGTTTTGGAATTGTTAGTTAGATTACTTGTTGGTTATTACTGCATTGTCGGAACTAGAAGCACAAGCATTTCGCTACACTCGCATTAACATCTGCTAACCATGTGTATGTGACAAATAAAATTTGATTTGATTTGATTTTAGTTCTTATGATTACCAATGATGTTGCAACTACATGGCGGTATTGAGCAATAACCCAGCAACCTGAAAGCACCATGTCAACAGTTGTGGAAGATCAGGTCATGTGAACTGAAGTTGTTAGGACGGTACTTTATTACTGTTGTCTTTGATTTTCATTAGCTGTAAAAAGTTTTCCACTTCACAGTTTTAGCTTAATAACCTATGTATGGTTAGATGTATGTAGCTACTGATTTTGTGTAGTTATTTCTAGGCTAATGTAATCCATTGACATACCATTTGACAACAACAATATGTCATTTGAAACCGAAAGGTGTATCATCAAATACCATTTCTATAAAAGCCAGCCTTTCTTTCTCTGTCCACTACTGTATTCCCATACCTCATACTGAAAATTTTATATATTTTTAAATGTGATAAAACCTAAAGTTTTTCTTTTGACTGCATTCTGGAAAAGGTCAATAATTAAGCTTCATGTGCTATTGAAACATGTGCTCTTAGAGAATGAAACAGAAGTTTACAGACCTGTCTCAAAGTTCAATTCCTTATATATCCTAAATCAA